>NW_015173779.1:50350-52833 GCF_001447785.1 Gekko japonicus
GATGGGAAAATTGGTGAAAATTGCCCTTTTCCATCTAGAGAAATACTCTGTGAAGTCCAAGTCATTGGATCAAACCCATTATGTTCTCTCATATTAAGTAACTCTGTTAATAAAATATCAGTCTGTTTTCTTTATTTTCTGCCTTTCTCACTGGGACCCGAGGCAGATTACAAGGATGATATAACTATTCCGTGTATCAATAAACCAATTACAAAATATGATCACATTTGAATTATAATTGTTTTTAGTTTTTAAGCAAAGATTCCTAGTAAATTAACATAAAGTAATGAAAAACCTCTCTAGATCATCCTTTTTTTCTCTTTTTGATTTAGCTATGTTAACATATGCACCAAACTTTCATGTGAGTAGCACTTTTTTAAAAAATGGCCATTCTCTAATGTGGGGAAAGATTTTCTTGATCTCCATGGACTACACTAAATAAAAAGCTAAATTTTGTGTAGTTGTGTTAGCAAAAGACATAGAAAAAAACAGGAGACAGCTGGAACAGGAAGCAGTGTACAAAATGTAAGTGTAAAGATCTTGGGCCTTCTGTTATCTATATACATCCTGTAAATGCATCATATAACTTCCATTCCTGTCTACGCATAACCCAGTTGTTGCCAGGAGAAAGGCATAAATCATTTTACCTTATTTATACAAAATGCAAGTGAGAACATCTGTTGTATTTAAGATTAGGTCATTTCTGAGTCTAGATGAGTCCTATCCCTTTCCTAAACAACTCTCATGAAATATTGAGAGTAATGAGATTTTTTCTGTTAAAAACTACCCCAGTCTTCATATTCTAATGAGGAACTTAAATCAAATTACAGGCTTTTACAACAAAGGACAACCAGAGACTTCTTCTCCCACACTAATGCAGGATGGAAAGCTCTACTGGGTTTCCTGGGGGGGGAAGGTCTGGGCAGGGCCAGTGCCCTATGTGAATCACTTTGTGATGTATTGCATTCCAGTTGTGATGGGATGACACATTATTGGTCTACAAAACCACTCTCTAGCAAACCACCTCTAGAGGCTTCTGTTTTTTGAACCTGCTGGGCACTAAACCTGAGAGATATTTCACCTTACCAAATTCCTATATGGAATGTACATCTGCTAAGGAAATAATGGCATGTATCTAACCATCCATGCATAGAAGGCACAAAAGAAGCTTTCCACACTCATCCCCATTCCTACGGTCCCTTCCAGCCTACAGAAAAATCATTCCTGGGGTAACAGGATCTGGATGAAGAAGCAGCCATGCAGGTAGGTAAACTGGTGAAGAGGCAAAAGCGGATGAAATTAATTATTTTCCTCAGCAGAGCAACACTTGCAGAAGGGAAAGTAGAAATGATTTCACCCATTGTCTTTCCTCACTCCAGTGCCCTCGCCATGGCTGTTCCTCTATGGGATTCCATGCCCCTGGACACAATCTTTCAGGGGGTCAGAAAGGACTGCAGAAACACAGAGGAATGCAGGAAAACTCCACAGTTTGTGCACAGAGTGGTAGAAGATATGCCACTGTGCTGTTTGTAAAATGTGTGATGGCTGTACAGATGGGTAAATTACAGCAAGAAAACGCAGTGCCTAAATTCAAGGAAACTGCCTTCAGTCATGGCTTCTCTGACCTCCTGCCACCACAATAATGTTATCACAAATTACAGTCAAACACACTGCATCAGTATATGAAGTGTAGTGGGTTAGACGCGTAAAGAAAGCACGGAAACTGATGTAGTGATCAGCATGGCTTTACTGGTACACAACAAGACTAAAGACTAACGGCCGGCAGGCCAACTATATACACAGTCCAGGGGCTTCCCCTGGTCCCATTGGTGGGTTTGAATCTCCCGCCAAGGTCCCATTGGTTCCCCCCAGTGGAGGGACTAGAATCCTAGTCCCATTGTTGTGCCGGACTGAAGCTCAGGAGTGTGCGCTGACCTCCGGTGGCGGTCAGCGGACACAACATCCCTCCCCCCATAGTCCGGGCCCTCCCCTAAGTCACGGTAGTCCTTTAAGTACGATGGGGACCGTCGTACAGTGGAGGGACTAGAATCCTAGTCCCATTGTTGTGCCGGACTGAAGCTCAGGAGTGTGCGCTGACCTCCGGTGGCGGTCAGCGGACACAACATCCCTCCCCCCATAGTCCGGGCCCTCCCCTAAGTCACGTAGTCCTTTAAGTACGATGGGGACCGTCGTACTCTAGCTGACCGTCGAGGGGTGGCCCCTCGTGCTTCCGGAATTCCGACCTCAGGGCCGGGTTCTGACGAGGGAGCTGGTGCTCCTGCTTCCGCCGCCTCCGGAACGGGGTTTTCCTCGACCGAAGCTGGGGCCGTGGGGCCCTGTGAGCACTCCATGGATACCTCGTACATCACGGTACCCAGGGGCCGGAGTATGCGGCCCGCAATCCACTCCGGACCGCGGCCGAAGTTTCTGGCGAGAACCGGGTCCTCTGGGAAGAACCCCCTTGGTGCTTCCCTCTGCTCGAC
>NW_015173779.1:56117-87502 GCF_001447785.1 Gekko japonicus
AAGAACATAAGAACATAAGAACATAAGAGATGCCAATGTTGGATCAGGCCAAAGGCTCATCCAGTCCAACACCCTGTGTCACACAGTGGCCAAAAATACCAGGTGCCATCAGGAGTTCCACCAGTGGGGCCAGGACATTGGAAGCCCTCAGACTGTTGACCCCCCCAAGCACCAAGATGACAGAGCATCACTTGCCCCAGAGCCCCTATCTATACCTTGTGGCTAATAGCCACTGATGGACCTCTGCTCCATATGTGAAGTGTAGTGGGTTAGACGCATAAAGAAAGCATGGAGGCTGATGTAGTGATCAGCATGGCTTTACTGGTACACAACAAGACTAAAGACTAACGGCCGGCAGGCCAACTATATACACAGTCCAGGGGCTTCCCCTGGTCCCATTGGTGGGTTTGAATCTCCCGCCAAGGTCCCATTGGTTCCCCCCAGTGGAGGGACTAGAATCCTAGTCCCATTGTTGTGCCGGACTGAAGCTCAGGAGTGTGCGCTGACCTCCGGTGGCGGTCAGCGGACACAACATCATATGAATTTTGTACACTGTATGGGCACTCTTATCTACATGCATTTTTCTTTCTCAGTAATTCATTATTATCCCCATCTCTCCCCCCCCCCACTCCTTGAAGGTCAATAAGCCCTAGAGAATTTCCTAAGAGTCAAGGAAAGGGGAAAATCCATCCTGCAGGCTTTGCTCTACTAGTTGTTCTCTAGATTCTACTCAATGCTGGATCAACATAACTAGTGGAAGTGACTTGTAGGCCACCACAATTGATGGGCTTTTACAGTGATGTGTATTTCCATCTTCTTGTAGCAGTATAGCTTTTACAAGAAAATTCTGGTGAATATTTTAAGTGTTACAATCCAAGATGTATACTCTTAAATTTTATTTAACTTTGAAAACCAATTTTTCAACGTGGCTGTTTGGTTAGTAAATGCAAGAAAAAATACTGATGGATTTCTTTGCCATCTGTGTCAGCCCTTGAATTTTCTTGGAGAGGGGGTCAGATGCTTTGTTTCTGCCAGAGAGCTTGGAAGTTCCAGACATGGATGTGATGAACTTTTCACAAATGTTTGCTAAGTGGCCAGAAGTTGTAGTTTGTTGCTTAAATGATCATGGGGAATGTATCTAAGATTTTCCATCACAAGACATATTATTAAAAGCTTCTTCCTTGGTTCTCATTCCAGATCTTCTTCTGCAAGTAAACATTAGTATTTATCATGTATGTAACAATGTAATGATGAAATTTTTATCAAATGCAGCTTTCCAATAACTGCATGTAGTAGTGTTTCGGTCTGTGTTCCAGTTAACCCTAGAAGCAGTCTATTATCGACTTTCTAACAGAGAAGAAACTTCTCTGAAATGTAGCTTGTTTGACATTGCCATTCTTTCCCTGCAATCTGTAACCACAGGGGAATGCTGAGTACAATCTAGATCGCATACCCAGTTTGCATAGGGTTAGTGAGGCCTGACAGGCTGAGCCAGCTACCAGTACTCACATCAGCCATGTGCACAATATATTCTCGTTACAGTATGCTCTGCAACACAAGGAAATTGTGTGGGTCCTGTCTTCTGCAGACATATTAATGCATAAAGGATTTCCTGAAGACAACATTTGAGGTGGCTAATCTTTTATTTCCATGCCATGGAAAGGAAAGGAAACTGAGGCCAGGGCTTACTCAAATCCAGGGGTTCAAGGGTTCAAAACTAGGATTCTCTCAATTCCAAGTCCATACTCTGTATGGAACAAAATGTATAAAACGAGTGATGTGATGGTAATGCTGCCCACTCTTTCTGCACTGGAGAGCCACATTGGTGGAGAGGTGGTGTAGCCTTTCCTCTGAGAGTCAGGCTACACATTATGTGGAACATCTGTGACCGGTAAGGGATACATATTCTTTTTGAGTTTTTTTTAAAAAGTATGGTTGCAACATTAATATTGGGTGCATAGTGATATGAATCAAATTGGGAAAAGGGAGGTGGGGAAGGCTTAGATGAGGCTACTCAGACAAGGGGAGGGATTGGGCCAGCATCTGATCTGCATCTGTATTGGAGCAGCTCTGCTGTACTTTCTGCCTGGTTTCCCCCAGCAGCTGAAGTCTCCCACTGGAATAATCCTGGCTGCTCCTTGAAAAATGTATTTGGACAAAGAACTCCAGTTTTCCTACTGCAAGTATGCTGTAGCAGTTGTGGTTTGGGTAGCTATGTGTGCAATGTTTATACTTCAGCTCTAGCTAAAAGGGAAAGGTGGATGTTGGGAATGGTGTGGAGCATCCTACTGCTAGCTAATGCACTTTTCTTAGAACTCTCATAATACAAATGTAATAATACATTTCATCAGGTGGAGGAATACATGTTTGGCTTCTCTTCCTACAGTTTCCATCAATGCCTGCGGGTTCTTTGCCTGGTCAACCTGAAGTCACACATGCCACTTAAAGCACTTCCAGCACTTCTCCCATTACTGGTGCGCACATGTGAAACTGAAAAAGGCAGTTTTAAATCTGCTTATGCCGACTTTCTGAAGTGATTGACGGCCATGCAAGAAGGCTGGTTTACAGTCGCACTGTAGATTTCAGACTTAGAGCAAGAAATCTCCATTGCTTGTCCAAACCTGTGCATATATTTATATTACCTGTCAAAGTATCTCATGGTATTATTTTATGAGTCCATGTTACAGACAGATCCTAGGGAAAATATACTTCCCTCCCATGGGTGGATATGACCTGACTTCATCAGTATTTTTCTGGCAGGGACTAGCATGCTATTGTGGGAATCCAGCACACAGATGAGCTCCGTTACTTTGGGACAGCCAACAATCAACATGACTAGCTTCCTGTAGACTCAAACAATGATTCCTTGGGTTGGATCCAAAGCACCAGCAGTGGTGTGAAGCTGGAGGAGCAAAACTTCCTCACATTTACCTCCTGCTGCAGCCCACTGAATTCCCCCCAAATTCTGTTCTTGGAGGTCAAGAGACCCCCCGGGAACAGTGTAGGAACAAAGTGGGGATCTGCCCAGGATGATAAATATGGTCTGCTTCATTAGTCCCAGTGTAGTCTGCATATGATACAGTGGACCATATCATCCAGCAATGTTGTCTGAAAGCAGACATTAAGTATCCAGGGCTGTGCTCTGGAAGAGTTTGAATCATTTTATAGACAGGACTCAGAGGGTTGCTGTTGGAAACCAGTTGTCAGCGGTGTGGGACTTGTGTCCTGTTGTGTTCCATAAGACTCAGTTTTATCCCTCATGCCAGTCAACGTACCTGTAAAACTCTTGGGATGATCATTTTTTATCAGTATGCTGACAAAATCCAGCTCTACATTTCTTTGTCTAGAGTGCCTGGCATAGCTGTAGGGGTAATCCATGAGCCATTGCTTAGCTGATGTGGTTAAATGGCTAAAGATGAACAAGATTAAATTGTATCCTGACACTCTGCCGGAGCTTTTGTTTGAGTCACAATCCCTTCTTCATGGACCTATGCTCATCTAGATAGGTAGCTATACACCCCCCCATGCTTTGCCCTCTTTTGTCTCTGATCTCTTAAGATCACATCAACCCTTTCTTTCCTTTGTATGCTTGATAATTACTAAGTAAAAGACCAATTATCTCATCGACCTGGTCTCCTAGTCTATTCACGAGTTAGGTCCCAGCGCTATATGCCAGTTGCCCTTTAATATCATAATTCCCCCAGGCATGCTAAGAAAATAAGGCAATTGGACTAACAGAGTCCTGACCCTCCCAGCAGGCAATTTCTACAAAAGTTAGGTGGTGGTGGTGTGCTACCTGAGAGAGTAAGAAAAGCCTTTCCAGGTGTTGGGAAAACTTTGGAGGGCAGGGCGGAATAGGACCTGCAGGCTGGAGCAGGCCCATTCTGCCACAGTAGGCTTTCAGGAGTTATGCCTCTCTCTCAAGATGAGCGAAAAATGTAATAGATCATGAATTTCTTTGGGAAAAAAGACATATATGTGTAACACCTAGAAGATGTTCTGGAGCTTGAATATCTCTTTAAAAAGATTTTCATGTTTTCATTCTGTTAGTACATTGTTATGCATGTCATGGCTCAGTGCTCACAATCTGAAACAGTTAAGTATGCTTTTTTGTTGATGGAAATACAAAAACAGTCCATAATTATACAGTGTAAATGTCTACAGTAATCTTTGGAGCAATAGCAGGAGCAAATTATCTCACTAGTTTCAAAACAGAGTTTAATCTGCCTATGAATGATATTTTTCTCTTCAGTTTGATGCAGCAGTTGGGGTTCATTGGATCAGAAAAGATTTTCCTTTGTATATGCTGGTTTTCCTCTTTGTCTGGGGCCCTGGAGACTTCCACATCTGGAGTTGGGATATTGGAATAGATTCATACCAGAAAACCAAAAACATTTTCTCTTTGAGATGTTCTGGAGATGAATTTTTTTTCTTCACAATCCCAGTCTGAGTCCTTGTTTACATGTGATGATCATGTGGCAAAAGCATTTATCCATAAAGGCGTTATATTTCCACTATGTGTTGTTTCAACTGGGCTTCTAAGCACTGGGTGTCATGTTTAAATCACACCTAATCACTATTACTGCTTACTTGCCAATACAAGATCAGGGCTTGTGGGGGCCCCACTGACCTCCAAGCACTGTTATATCCACAGCCCTCCAAGCATTCTAGACATCAGTGGCTACTTGAGTTGTCACCTGGTGGTGACCTGCCACTCTTCTGGCTGCCTGAAGGAGTTTTCTTTCCCTCTTTTGGTACTGCTGCCACCAACTGGCCATTTTAGGAATTAGCCACTGAGACAGCCAGTACTTCCAGATTCTCTTCCTCTTGCTGATGTCCCAAGGCCCCACCTGCACCCATGTCTCCCGGTACCACCACAGTTCTGGTTGCAACAAGGACAACTTGCTGCACATGTACACTCCTGGGGAGTTCAAGTTTTAGCAACCGGCTACCTCCCTTTCCCTGGCACCTGTTTAAATAGCATGTTCTAATGGTGGAGTTCTATGTGACACTGAGAACAACTATCAGTATTCAAAACAGTAAAGAGTCTATTAAAAGTAAAAAAAAGTGCTGCTGGACTCGTTCTGTTCTATTGCTGCAGACTAACACAGCTTACCAACCTGAAGCAAATTCCGAAGACACGTTTTGTGCATCTGACGAAAGTGGGGCCTATCCAACAAAAGCTTATGCCACAATAACAGTGAAATCCTAAAATAAGTGTCTCAATATCAATGAGCTTAGAAGGTTGTAAGTCTGCATAAGTTTGAAGTTTAGATCTGGTAGTCTTTAAGGTGCCACAAGACTCTTCTTTGGGTTTTTTAACAGACCCTCATTTCCCTATGTATGTTATTAGTGTGCTCTTGGTCAACATAATCATATTGAGGGATATCTTGGTCACAGGTTTTGCTTCTGCTCAGGATGTGAATGCCACATTTTGGATTGAGAAGGAGTTGCCCCTAGGTCAGATTGGCTGATATCATAGTGTGGTTGCCTTTGGGTGCAGCTTGGCTATATTACTTGAATCTTAAACTTGAGTCTGTGCGAGAAAGGCAGTAAATAAGAAAATAAATACATTTTCATTACTTTTTGAGTACAGTGTACCCACTGTCAGGAACAAGCCTGAATATAGAGGCAAACCAGACAACTGCTTGGAGTGCTAGCAATTCCGCGAGTCCCTGCCTTGCCCATGTTTTTCATTTTTATCCACATTTCCAAGGCTTACTTGTTGGAGAAATGGAGATTCCAATTTATTGGTGAATGTATCCAGTAATCTGGAAATTATAATTTCCCTTGAGCACAGTAGTGTGATAGTTAAATTACAGAAATTAGAAGTAAAAAGAAAGTAATCCAGCCAATTCTTGACTGCTTGATGTGCTATTAGCCTGTTCCTGAGCATATGATAAGCTATGATGGGTCAGTGACAGGTGAGAGCTGGGGAAACACAGCTGTGGTCCAACCCTTTTGAGATCTATATTGTGATCTCTCTCTGTGATTACTTTAACCTGAGCGATCTGTGATCCCTTCTAGCTCTGTGATTGAGTTCCTTCTTCTTTTGCTCTCTGCCCTTCACGCAGGGAGTGAGGATCAGGTGAGACTAAAGGTACAATCCACTTCAAAGAAGGCTCAAGAAGTCTAGCAATGTCAGCTTTTGGTCTCTCTATGCCAGACCTGCCCCCTTATGAATTCATATTAGACTTTCCACCAGAAGGTTGTTCATTTGAATCAGAGGGAGAAAACTTGAAAATTAATCCAAACAAAATACTCAATGAGGCAGACTGGGAAAACAAGAAACCTACATCATCTTGGAATGGCAAGCCCACAGATTGTGTTTTGCACGTATTTTCATTTAGAGCCCCATAGAAATGCCATAACCTTCAACTTACCCCAGAACACAAAAGTCGGACACAGTTCACACTTTTCATTTCTTTGAAATGACAACGCATGAGGCAATTACAGTAAGGCAATGCATATAAATGACTTATTTTTATATTACCACTCATGCAGAAATTGTTCTGAGGCTCAGAATATGTAACACAAACCACATGTCCTTCTAGCTGTTCCAGATGAAAGGGGGCTGTGCACTCTCTATAGCACTGAAGTTCACTTTGCTACATCACATGAGCTTGGTAATAGAATCCACACATGCATATGGCGTGAAGTTGTTTCCATGTACAAAGGATAACGGCTATAACAACAACCTCAAGGTTTGCACAAATATGGCAATAAGAAGTCTACCAGAAAAAGAAAGACAAAAAAAGAAAGTGGGGAGAATATTCTTATTAATTTTAAATATTCTTCTGTTAATGAATGATTTGAGATTGAAATGAAAGATTGTTCATACACAATGGTTTTCCAATTTCCTCATAAGTGTTAAGTGACATTTGTTGGGAAATGGACTAATTTATGGTTTTATATCTGCTACACACACAACACATGGACTGTGCACACATCTGTATACCATGAGCCAAAGGAAGCTGTTTGCATCACCTACTGTGAAAGCCTTCACATAGGGAACACTTGCCTGCATTTTATGTTAATGTAGCTTGCACACATTCAGCTCAGAGCATCATGGGAAGAAGGAGCACATGTTAGCCATTGTGAGCAGAGAACAACAACCAAGAGGAAGAAATCCCCCATTACTGAAAAGACTGGATGTCACGCAGGACACGGACCTGATATGCATCTGAATTGCTGTTTCCTGTCGATGGTATCTTGTCAGCCTGGTAAAGCCAAGATTCATCAGCACAACAAAGAGATGTCCTGAAGCTGAGACTTCACACATGGCCAGATGGCATTCCATGAGATAGAGTGTAGTATTTCAAATATTGGCCCAACCCATAGAAAACTGCCCCTTTCTACATGCACCAATGGGGAAAAGCTATGGGATGGACTTGTAAGTAGGTGGGATTGCAGTTTGGCAAGGTGCCACCCACCTGGAGTTTCAACTATAAAACGCAAGGACCATGCTTTAGAGGTTGGGCTAGCCACATTTTACCATCAACGCAAAGACCATGCTGCAAGTCTTCTGGCTAGCCACATTCTACTACCCCCCCCTTTTCCTGCTTTAAAACTCTTTGTCTTTACCGGATCTCTTTGGGATGTGCAGCCAAAGAGATCCACTTACACGCACGCACACACACTTGACTGGCTGGTTCTGGAACAGTATGATGTAGGTAAAACTTCTAGACAATATTTTCTGTCCCTTTATTCTTCATTGCAACAGACAGGACTTCTGAAACAGGCAAGTATGAACCAAAATAGCTACCTACCTACTTCCTAAGTAACTAAGCTATTTTATTTCTATTTCTGTAACTTTAAAGGAACCTTGAGTGCATGTGAATTGTGAGACTGATTATTTTGTATGTGTGACTTTGATATCCTTCAGTAAAAAGATTATTTGTTTTGGAAAAACACCCATGTGGGTGTTCCACTATCGTAAGCACCAGAAAGGAGGCAAGTTTGACTGAGAGGGAGATGAAGGGGAGAGAGCAATGAACAGTTAGAGTTAGAAGGAAAGGGTGTCTCCTGAGAAAGCAAGAAACCATTAGTTCATCCAGCTGGGCTGCTGTACCTCTTTTTAGATTGTCTGAGTTTGATATAAAGTTGCTGAAATCCAGCCACTCCACAGAGCATACAGCTAATGTTCTTTGCACTGCTGGAGGGGAGTGGCTGTGGATCAGTGGTAGAGCATCTGCTTGGCATGCAGAAGGTCCCTGGTTCAATCCCCAGCATCTGTAGTCAAGAAGAGGTGATGAAAAAAAAACCTCTGCCAGAGACCCTGGAGAGCTGTTGCCAGTCTATGTAAACAATATTGACCTTGATGGACAGATGGTCTGATTCAGTATAAGGCAGCCTCTTGTGACTTTTGCTTCTGGCAGCACTCCTTTTCTTATGTGACCCACCCTGTGGGCAGGTGTGGTCAAGCCACTAGCCCCTTCCTTAGGAAGTGCTTGTTTCCAAAGTCTGCTGTAGTTATCTGGGATCTCAAACAACAATGGATGATTTAATAGTTCCCAGACTTCAGAATGTAAGTTAGAGTCTCTGCCCCACCACATTGCACTGAGAGGGCTTGCATTCCACTGACTATAGTTCCCAAATGCATTCTGATTATGGAGTTACAATAAGTGGCCCCATTCTGTGTATATATTATTTACATAGGACCCCCCAAACATGGGGTTATCAAGGATTCATTCTATGGACACTACCCCACACTTTTGCAAAAGGCACTGCTACACTCACTGTCTCTTAAACAGTTTCTACAGAGATCTCAGTCATAACAGTATTCTAGTACACTTTCTCTTAAAACTCATGGGAAGATCTCTTCCCAGGAAAGCCATCTGCAAGGTGACAGGTGCACATACTTTGGAGAACAATGAACAAGAGGTTCATTTGCCTATGCCCTGTTGAAATTAATGGATTGTGTTCTTGTCCAGTTTCTTTTACTGAGGACCAGGGGTCTTGTTGTAGAAAAAGAGCTGCCGGAGCTCATTAGCATAACTCATTAGCATAACTTATTTGCATATGCCACGCCCCCTGACATCACCGGAAGTGACAGAAGGCCACACCCCCTGACATCACCGGAAGTGTGTCAGAAGGCCCGGCTACTTACCCTCCTACTTCATCCTCATTCCCAAACGGAATGAGGATCGAAGCAGAGGGCGGGGTAAAGAAGGGGCGGGGCTTCACCACGTGACCGCCCCGCCCCCTAGAGGTTCTCTTCCGGAGCTCCGTACCTGAGAGCTCCCCCCCGACTAGAGCCCTGCTGAGGACTGGGCTGAAGCACTTCCTATTGCATTGTGCTTGCAGAGCCTTAGACTGAAATTGACTTGATGGGGTGTTGGCAAGCTGTGCTTATAAATGTATTTCATCTGTATTGTGCAATTGCTTATGTGTATGAACTGTATCTGCATCTGTGTATATGGGTTTGGGAATGCTGTGTAGTCTGTCTGCCTGCTTTGAGTGCCTGCACTGGAAGATGCTGTGCCCATGTGCTGCTTGCACCAACATGCTAATAAGGACACACACACACCTACCCAGCCTGCCTTGGGGAAAAGAAGGCAGTCTCCATTATGCTCAGCTGAAAGACTTTTACAAACAACAACTATTCCACCATCAGGAGTTCCTGGAATGACACGTAACCCTGTATCTGTTTTGCATCAAAAGAGACTTGTTTCCTGTTGACTGCCTGGACCAAGCCAGAGCATCTCCACTACAAAAGGTTTCCATGGTGATACAACTTTCACACCTTGACCAAATGGTCCCATTGAAGTTAGGGTTAGAATTTGAATATTGCCCACTCATTCTAGATAGACACGTCACTTCCCAATAGCCAATAGACATAGGAAAGAGGACGGACTACAGGTAAAAGGTTGGTCCAGAGGCCAGCCCCAAAACCAGGTTTTAAAAGGCGATGCAAACCTTTTGTTCTTCGCTAGCCGCCTTTTTACCCCACCTTTCTGTAACTTAAGTTGTGCCAGCTAGCAGCCAAAGCTAGACAGACTTCCCCCCCCCCCCAGGCAACTAAAGCTAGAGGTAATTCTTGAGTGCTCTCTTGGACTGCGCAAACCAGGAGGCCCATACGTGTTGGCTGATTCCAACCGTGTGCCTAGAATCCCTCTAGATAGATCTCTGGTTCCCGTTTTTCTCCATTGAAAAGATCAACTCCATCTTCTGGAATCAGATAAGTATATTCTGCATCCTTTTGTGTGTTGTCACCCCGTCAGTTAAAGTTTATTATTTTCTTATTGAATGCTTTCTATTACTGCTGTACCTACAGAATCTTGTGTGTTTGTGTGAACGCATCTGTTTTTGTATGCATGAGAACAACAACTATATTTAGTAAAGACAACAATTATTATTAAACCTCAGGTGTGTTGTCTCCTTCATAAGGGAATTAGTGAGAGTCCGTCTGATTCCGCCCTCTGGCATACACGGGTAAAAGAACTCACGTGCCCCCGTTGTACATAAAACGGTATTGGGCCAGTGGAACAATCCTCCCAGAGAGGACTTCCGCTAACAGAGGTCACCTCAACTGTGATGGTACTTCCTGTGTCCCCCATCAGCAGGGGAGGGCATAACACTGGCATCTTAAGGTGTGCTGATGATGTGGGGTGGAGTTTCTTTTCCTTTGCATGGGAACCTACCAGATAAATCTGAGTGACACTAGGTTTCTCAGTGGTGTAATATTACGACAGCTTTGGGGGCATATCTGGAGTGGGGGTGGGGTTTAGGGAGCCAACTAGGTCCTGCTTTGTCAACAGCCCACCCCTTACATTGCCCAGGTCTGTTTCAGCACTGGTGTGATGGCAACGTATCTTCGGGATATTCCTGACTAGCTCTTAGCTGCCCTTCTGGGCCACCATTTAGGATGGGGTTCTAATTCTCCCAAGAGTAAGGCTTCATCTATTTAAATGTTTTGCTGGCTGCTGAATAACACGTACACATTTAGGAAGTCCATGTGGTCAAATCGAAAAGGTATGTCCTGCACTTTCCAGCCCCGATATGTATAGCATTAGTACGTTAGATATCTGTAGCCTAGCTTAGAATGCGAGCATATGTAGCTTAGCTGTTGGGTAAATACCACACATATGCAGTGTCACAAAAGGGAGCTTCCAAGACACCAGCCAAATGAGTTAATTGTTTACACTCATCAGTAGCAAACTTCAATAAGACCTTAATTCAACATTGCTGATTCTTATTTTAGTCTATAATTTCATTACAAGATGTCACTCAAATTCTGTACTCACTGCGTGCTGGTGGGTAAGGGGCAATGATAATTGAAAATTATTTTACATTTAATTAACAAAACAAGTGCAATTGTTGCTGAACAGGTAAGGTAGCTTCCTTAGTAATGAGTAGCTGGGCTGGCCCTGCAGGAACCCTTGGGTTGACTGGGTATTTCGACAGTATATATGTTCATTAATTTGGAATTTTTGTCTCTTCTTGTTTTTACACATGGATCTACTCTTATGTGCATCTGGTGATGAGTTTACTCCCAAGAATGTGAAGTAATTTCTGGCTTCTAGACTGAAGACAGGCACTCTTGCTTTTTAACTCCTTGTTCCTTTTGGCTGCAGGACACGACATAAAGGAACTTATTTTAGTAACTGGAAAGGCTCTGGGACGCACACTGTCTGATCTGCTGGATATTCTTAAAAGGTCAGTCTGGGACATATATCACTTGGAGTTTAATTGTTAGTTTTGGATGTGGATTTCTCTTATTCCAATCATTAGAACATTCCTCCAATGTGTATCATCTGAGCTAGAATAGGCAGGACAGAACTTTGGTAACATCATAATGGCATATCTTCTTAATGAAGACACAGGGTTGTTTTGGAAATGATTTTTCCAGGCTTTCTTTTTCTGCAGTGGGATTTTCATTCTACAGTCTTGCTTTATTTGCAGTCTGGCAGTCTTCACAGATAAACAGGTGTTTGTCCTTCAGTGAAAGCTGTGGGCTGTCTCCAATGTGGTTCATCTCTGGTGTGCTTACTTAAAACATTTATATGCCATCTCTCCTGAGACGGGCTTGAGAAGGCTCACAGCATTAAAACAGTGCGATAAAATTATTAAAATGACAAAGTAAGAATTATGAGTACCAAAACAAGCCAGCTGCTTTGTCCATTCCGGGCTGTAGCCAACTTTCCTTGACACTGTATTTCCAGGTGGGGCTCCAAAGGAAAGAATGGAAAAATCAATGGATTTCCTCAAGTCAGAAATGTCTAGAATCCCTCTGTTAAGCCAATATCTATGTATATTTTTGTGCCTATGAATTGTTAACAATAGAAAGGCAAGAAAGCACAACTGTTTTAAAGTTCAGATTCAGATTAAGTTCAGGTTTTTAAAAATAATTATCATGAATATTTCCATTAAATAAAATGTTCCCCAAGTCTCCCCTCATATTCTTGAAGGCCCATATCATGATCACAAACATTCATAGCAATCTTGAAAAACTCCACCTTACATGAATGAATGGATCAGGTAGGTGGAGATTATAGAACTGTAACTATTAAACTGTGACAGATTCGTCTAAACTGAAAAGATCCCTATTCTAGAAACAAGTTCTCATTCTTTAAACAGAAGCCGTCAAGTCACCAAAACATTCTTAGATCAGGGAAATCAGTGCTCCAAAGGGTGTAGTATACTAACCGGTTCCAAACCCCGGTTTCATCGCAGCCTATAATCCCCTACCTTGCGTTCAGAAATGGACAAATTCAGCTGTCCTAAAAGCAGAACATAAGATTATAAAGTGGGCCTGAAGCAAGTATGAAACTGACTTCTGCCAACATCTCTGTTGCTTTATGGAAGCCAAAAGAATTGAAATCTGATGGAAAAGTGGTTTGGACATCAGTTTCACATTCCCACAGAGCCTTGGGGCTATGTTGTAAAGCACACAGATGGGATAGTTTGGTCTTGATAGACCTAATTTATAGCCAAGGGAAGACTGAGAGAGGCAGAAATGGGGGGGAAATGATTTTCAGAATGATTTTCTATTTTGCAAATCCCAGGTGACTTCTACTTGAGGGCTGGAAAAGTCACCCACGCCCTGAAAGCAGGAGTGAGCATGGCAGATACATATGGGAGCAGCATCCACACTCCTGTCCCTGGTGCTGGTGTCACGGCCTCCACCACTTTCTCCTCATCACATCACAAAGCTTTAATGCAGCAAGAATCTTGACAGCCCACCCCCACCCCCGGCCAATTCTACCTTCCCCCCCTTAACTGTGAGCCACAGATAAACTGTTAAATTCGCAAAGCCTTTAAACAGTTGAAAGGGGTGGGGGAAAGTGGAGCTCAGCTCCATTGTTTTGAATGCAGAGCTGAGCTCTGTCCCCCTACCTGGGTTGGCTGAGGATACTTAACGGACACTCTCACCTACAGCCACCCTGCCACTTCCCCTTTGAGAGATGGAAGAGGAGGGGCTGCTCTGAGTACTCAGAGTGAGCAACATGTTGTGTTGAAGGGGAAAAAATAAATAAAACCTGGCTGCTTTTTTGGGGGGGGGGGCGGACAGTGGCAGGCAGAGCAAAAGGTTCAAGGGTTTTCAGAGCAAGAGACGTTCAGACGTGGTTTGCCATTGCCTGCCTCTTTATCATGAGCCTGGACTTCCTTGACACCCCAATACCAACCAGGGCCAACTCTGCTTAGCTTCTGAGTTCTGACAAGATCATGCTAGCGTGTGCTATCCAGATCAAGGTAATGTTTTACTTTTTACAGTAGTAGAAAACCCTCCGCTGTTGCCCTGATGCAATGAGGTGATACGCGTCTGCAGACTATCCTTAGATGAACGAAGAACCAGGAAAGTGAGCAATGCTGTGTGTGCAATCCCTCAGGCTAATCTAACAGCTGGGGTTCAGCATGCAGACCCTTATAAATAAAGATGGGGTCCTGCTCATCTGCTTCTCACTAGGAAAGCTGCAAAAGCTGCGTTTGGTCTCCCTGTTTCTCCTCTTTGCCAAACAGCATGATTTTTTAGTTTCCATTAAAGGGCTGTGGGCCTGCAGTCTTGGCAGCTGCATTCACTCAGCATTGGATTGGGGCCCATATGTTTTCAACACAGAGTAGGGGTCCACTTTTGAGCAGTGTGATCTGAGAGCATATTGCTTCAGTGAAGTAAACAATAATTAAATAATAACTATTTTTGCCAAAGGCTATAGCATGAGGAAACCTTAGAACATGAGATATGAACTGCAAGCTATAGGGTACAGACAGTGAAGACATGCATACTCATTGGCTATGACCTTCACTTCAAATACTAGATTCAGCCCTTGCAGCTGCAAGGACAAGGAAGACCACTACCCAGCAAACATTCATCTTTTGGGTGCTACACAAAACAGAAATCTTTGACAGATCAACTGACACTGCAGATAGTCTTTCCAGAATGTCTGATAGATGTTACACAGGTGACACTCAAGTACGTAATGAGGGAATCTCGTGCTACACCTGCATTGGTGTAGTGGTTAAGTGTAGTGGTTAAGTGAGCGGATTCTAATCTGGGAGAACCGGGTTTGATTCCCCACTCCTCCACTTGCACCTGGCTGGATGACCTTGGGCAAGCCATAATTCTGACAAGAGCTGTTCTTGAAAAAGTGCAGTTTCTGTCAAGAGCTCTCTCAGCCCCACCCACCTCACAAGGTGTCTGTTGTGGGGAGGGGAAGGGAAAGGAGTTTGTAAGCCGGTCTGAGACACCTTTGGGTAGTGAGGTAAAAGGTAAAGGTTCCCTTGCTCGAAAGCCAGTCAAATCCGACTCTAGGGTTGCGGTGCTCATCTCCGTTTCAAAGCCAAAGATCTTTGTCCGAAGACGTTTCCTTGGTCATGTGGCCGGCATGTCTAAACACCAAGGCGCACGGAACGCTGTTAGTGAAGGGCGGGGTATAAATCCAATCTCTTCTTCTTCTTCTTATTGATGGAAAGGGTTCTATCAGTGGAGTGGTACTTCCCTTCCTCTTTCTTCCTGCTGCAGCCCCAAATGCTCCCCTCAAAATTCTTTTCTTGGGGGATAAGGGGCACCCAGTAATAGTATAAGGGTAAAGTCAGAAGTCTGCTGCAGGAAGACGGAACTGGTAAATACCCCCCCCCTCCATCAGTGGAAGATTTCCACTGAATCCAATGCAGTATTTCATAGCACTTGCTTCTTTCTAGTCTAGAGTTCTTCAGGCTCACTGGCTCAGTCCTTATGAAATGTAGACACACAGAAAGTGGTATGGTGAAAGTGGTAAAATGCCGTCCAGCTGCAGCCAACTTATGGTTCTCCTGTAGAGCGGGGGTGTCAAACATATGGTCGGGGAGCTGGAACTGGCCTGTCCAGGGCTCTTATCTGGCCCGCAAGCAACTGGCATAAGGGAAAGAAGGCAGGAAGCTGCTCGGGGAGGCGAGTGGGTGCACGTGGTGAGGTGTGTGTGGTTGAACCTGTCAAGAAATAGAAAGGAAATAGCTAGGGGGCAGGTCTGTGAGGCTGATGTCAAATAGTGGGGTGGCGGTGGCAGTGAAGCTGGAGAAAGGGATGGAGCCGACAGGGCAGAGAGGAGGAGGAGGGCTGGCACATGGATTGGGAGGCAACTGGGCTGTCTTGTGTGTGCTGCTCTGAGGAGAAAGGCGCCCTGACCACAGAAGTGAGTGGAAGAGTGAAGGGGGAAAGGGGTGCCGCTGTCGCATGTCTGAACAGTCTTGGAGCCAGGAGGCAGAGTGAGTGTCAGGGAGGGTGGGGGATGGGTGGCAACCTTCTTTCTCCTTCTGAGCCAGGACCCTGTCATCTGGGTCATCCAGGTCTGGTCACTCAGCCAGGACCACCTCAGAGGGTTGGTGGTGGTGGTAGGGATGGGGCGGGGGGGGGGGGGGGGCCGGGGGGGGGGGGAAGTCCAATGTGCCTTTTCACGATTCTCAGAGGTAGGATGGGGGAAGAGAGGAAACAAAGAGTGAGAGAGGGATTATAGCCGTGCTTGGCTGCTTAGGCCGGGTGTATGGGGTGTGTGCTGGAAAACTACCTTATTTACTTGCAAGGAAGATGACTTATTTCTAAAAGTGCTAAATATACAAAAAGGAACTAATTTGTATGGAAATGTAAGCTACCCCCCCCTTTATGATATGCCTTGAAAACAAGTCTTGCATATAATTAAATACATTTACTGGGGCTCTTGTGGATTCCCCAATAAATCAGTTGCTTTCACTCCTAGGAATCAATTACTTCTGTTTGTATTTTGAGTAAAAATAATAGCATTACTGATTTTAATGAGTTTAATTATTTAATTAATCCTGTACTGATTAATATTTTTTTACTTGTAAATCCGCATTATTGCAGATCTGTATGTTTGGAACCTGCCTGAGACTGCTACGCGGGGAGGGCGGGATACAAATCCAATAAAATAAAATAATTGGGTTTGCCTGTGTCCTTTGTAAAGTTTATATCTTAGGTACCTGACATTACATTTTGTGGCATACATGACTGGCCTGACAAAGTAACATTTATGTCAGATCCAGCCCTCATAACAAATGAGTTTGACACCCCTGAGTTTTCAAGGCAAGAAATTAACAGAGGTGGTTTGTTGCTGGCGACCTCTTCATAGCAGCCCGGGGCTTCTTTGGTAGTACTAACCAGGCTGATCCTTCTTAGCTTCCAAGATCGGGCTAGCTTGATCTCCAGGTCAGAGTGGCATACAAACAAAGAATTCAAATTAAACAGAAAAAGTATGCACGTTTATTCAGAGTTACACACACACACACACACACACACACACACACACACACACACACACACGGTTTGAATTAAATGAGCTAATTTTCATGGCAAATGTTAAAATTACTCCCACTTTCTTGATAGGAGAGCCAGTTTGGTGTAGTGGTTAAGAACACAGACTCTAATCTGGGAAAACTGGGTTTGATTCCCCACTTCTCCACATGCAGCTGTTGGTGGCACCTTGGTTCAGTTACAAGTTCTTTCAGAGCTGTTCTCTCATGAGCAGTTCTCGAAAGAGCTCTCTCAGCCCCACCTACCTCACAGGGTGTCTGTTGTGGGGAAGGTAAGGGAAAAGAGATTGTAAGCCGCTCTGAGACTCCTTCGGGTAGTGAAGGGTGGGGTATAAATCCAATCAAATCTATATACTAATACTGAAGTCAACCAAATCTTTGGATACTTAAATACAGTGACTGGAGCTGTGAACATGAAAAGGGCCCCAGGCTTGCAGAAAAATGTGAAATCTAAAAAAACAAACAAACTGGGGGTTAAAAACCTTGAAATGATAACCCTTCAGTGGCTGTTGCTAGGCAACCACAACATTCTAGGCTCCAGTTTCTGTAAGTAAAAGACAGGGGAAGGGTGCAGGGCCCTTTCCAGAGCTGTTTTGGCTGTTGAAGGAAGACTCATAGGGACCAGGCCTGGCTAGACTTGCCAGCTCCAGGTTGGGAAATTCCTGGAGATTTTATAGTAGAGTCTGAGGAGGGAAGGGTTGGGGAGGGGAGAGGCTAGGCCTCAGCCAGATGTAATGCCATAGAGTTTACTCTCCAAAGCAGCCATGTTCTCCAGGGAGAAAGATCTGCGTCATCTGGAGTTCAGTTGCAATTATGGAAGATCTTCAGGTCCCACCTGCACACTGATGACCCTAGATTTGGCAGCAGTCTCTGGGTGGACTTGATACCACCTGACTTGTATGACTCACCTAGGTCTGGCTGCGTGCTAATGTTCAACAGCAGCCACCCTATGAAAGCCAGTGTGGTGTAGCAGAGCTTTAGAGTAGGGTCTGGGAGACCCAGGTTTGAATCCCCATCTGCTTGTGGAAATTCATTGGGTAATTTTGGGCAAGTCACATAATTTGAGCCTAACCTATGTCACAGGGCTGCTGTGTAGATAAAATGGAGGAAAGGAAAATAATGTAAACTACTTTGGTCCCCACTGTGGAGAAAGGCAGGGTATAAATGAAATAAATAAATAATAAATGTAGCTGAAGATGAGAGGCAGATAACAGGTAGGCTGGTGAATGGCTGAGAGAGAGAGAGGGAGGCAGGGAAAGGGGAAAGGATAAGGGGATTGCCAGGAAAAGCGAAAGAGGAAATAGAGTGGGGAGGGGAATACAGGGAAAAGTGAGGTGCCATTCCACAGGTTCTTGAGGGAAAGCTTAAGACAAAGGAGCATATAAAGTTAGGTTGGCTGTTGGGTGGGAAGGAGAGAAGGAAGCAGGAAAATGGAGTGAGGCCATGGGGCTTTCAGGAAAGGTAAAGAGGAAATTGTGGGGGAAGGGGAAATTAAATGACTCATGCAACTCTTTGCAGGTTTCCACTTGTTATTAACTAATACAGAGATGCCTTTGGGTTTCTAAAGTTGAGACCTCCTAACCAAGTTGAGTACTGGATCAGGTTCAAGGTTCTGGTACTGACCTTCAAGGTCCTAAATGGTCTGGGACCAGTGTACCTTTGGGACCTCCTCTCCCTATATCTACCCCCCCGAAGGACATTACACTCTGGAGATAAGAATCTCCTCGAGATCTGTGGCCCAAAGGATATCTGGCTGTCCTTGACCAGAGCCAGGGCTTTTTCAGCCCTGGTGCCAGCCTGGTGGAACTCTCTGCCTAATAACATAGAATCATAGAGTTGGAAGGGACCTCCAGGTTCATCTAGTCCAACCCCCTACACAATGCAGGAAATTCACAAATCCCTCCCCCCCCACACTCCCAGTGAACCCTGTTCCATGCCCAGAAGATGACAAGCCTCTGCTTTGGAGTACAATATGGAATATACAGTGCCATCTGATTATTTGATTATTGCTATTTTTAATTGTTTTAAATTTTATTTGTATGTACATATTATAGTATTTATGAGATTGTATTTATGACTTCTTGTTAACCACCCTGAGCCCCAATTAGGGGGGAGGGCAGTATATTACTACTACTACTACTACTACTACCAACAACAACAACAAGAAGAAGAAGAAGAAGAATCCCATTCAAATGTATTTTATTTGGACAGAGAGCAGGAAACAAGAAATCAAATAACAAACAAGAAACATTCTCTGAAAAATGTTTTCTGGCTACTATTATTTATTTATCAACTTCAAGATGTAGCAGCAAAGTCTTCAACTCCAGTTTAATAATGAGTTGGATCCAAGAGAAAAACTCAGGGAAAGAAGTTGGCACAGAAGTCTAGAAAGACCCAGGTGGCAAATGGTTCTTAGGAGTTCTCTTCTAAAGAAGTGTGTTGGAACTATATTACCAGAGTATCCAGAGGGTCCAACAGGATGGGTTACAGACTTCTTTTGAAGTGAGCCATATTGGCTAAGTTATTAGTTGACATTTACTGGAAACGATAGCATTGACTTTATGCATCCGGCTAATTCCAAGGGGCTTCAGAATATGTCAATGTCTTGTTTATTGTTTTATACTCTTATGGACCCAACCCAGTTTACAGTACATTCCCAGCACTGTTGAGTGTTCCTTCTCTTTCCAATGTAACATTCTGCAGCCAGATGAGTGAATGGCTTGACTGCACTCAAGAGTACAGAGAATGAAAAAGAAGAAGAGAAAAAGAGATTGGATTTATACCCCGCCCTTCACTAACCAAGGGAGTCTCAGAGCATCTTACAAACTCCTTTCCCTTCCCCTCCCCACAATAGACACCCTGTGAGGTAGGTGGGGCTGAGAGAGCTCTGACAGAAACCGCTGTTTTTCAAGAACAGCTGTGCCAGAAGTACGGCTTGCCCAAGGTCATCCAGCAGGTGCAAGTGGAGGAGTGGGGAATCAAACCCAGTTCTCCCAGATTAGAGTCCGCGCACCTAACCACAGCACCAAACTGGGAAGCATGTTAAAGCTTTCAGCGTTGCACAGATCTTGACAATAATAAGGCACATTCATTTCAGCTAGTACAGTGGAAGATATGTGAATTGGTAGGTCATATTATTTCAGCTGACAACTGAGTTGCGTAGAAGGAAGTGAAGTCTTCAAAAGAGATCAGCACCATTTTGCCCTTTCGAAGTACTGATCCGGCCTGAATAAAAATTGTAAGCATTCATTCTCAGAGAAAGCTGAATGGCAATACCAGGTTGGCATTGGAACCAGGACCCACCAGACTTTCAGAAGAACACCTTCACTTGAGACAGGCTGGGATCTCCTTCAAACATTACTCCAGTGCTAGCCCGCCTCCTTGCACAGCCACTGCTCAGTGAATATCTGAGCGTGATGGGGCCCTTTCTTGTGGAGTCTCCCTCTTTTGAGGAATTATCTTCCTCTGCCAAAGATGGGCTGGGCAGACCCTGATAGCTGAAGAGATGGAGCTGTTTTAGAAAGCTTTGTTGCTGCTGCAGCCAGCTGATCAGGAAGCAACCTGGGGAAAGGCCGTGGCACAGTGGTAAAGCATCTGCTTGGCACGCAGAGCTCGCCAGCATCCCCAGTTAAAAGTTTTGGGTTGGAGGTGATATGAAAGACCTCTACCTGAGACTCTGGAGAATTGCTGCCCACCTGAGTAGACAATACTGATCTTGATGCTCCTTCGCTTGACGTTTTCAAGCGGAGGCTGGACAACCATCTTTTTGGTATGTTGTAGGGCTATCTTTTGGCTATGCTCCTGCAGAGTGCAGGGTGTTGGACTAGATGACCTGCAAGGTCCCTTCCAACTCTAACATTCTATGATCCTATGATGGAACAATGGTTTGATTCACTATAATGTAGCATATGTCTGTGTCTGTCTGATCTCTTCCCTTGACAGCTGCTAATCAAGGATGGAAGAGCCTGCAACCCCCCCCCCCCCAACATAAAGAAAAATGCTTCTGGTCTATTTTTTGAGAATAGGTTTTTGAACTTAACATAGAATATTATACTATCCAACTTCCCAAAATAATTATATTGTTCCGGCCATATTTACTCATACCTTTACTACACCCTACTGTTCCTGTACCCAGACGTTTACTATACCCGATTCCTGTACCCTATGTTCCTTCCCCTAGCCACTCATAAACCATTATTTCTTTCATAAGGTTTGCTATTACTTATATTCGCTAACGACAATCATGTATCAGTAGGAAAGAGCAAGAGTGCACTAGCGCCTTAAAGACTAACAAAGTTTGTGGCAGGGGTTGAGCTTTTGTGAGTTGCTGCTCACTTCTTCAGGTACTTCAGATACTGGACTCTTGCTCTTTTCTACTGCTACATACAGACAAACGTGTAATTCCCTGTTCTACCTCTGATAAGATCAGTGCCTGTGGGCTTTCATCATTTTCTCTGGTTATGGATTTTCTTGCTTCAGTTGCAAATGCTTTATAGTTAACAGAGATACAAGGGGCAGTAATGCAACTGATGGAGGAGGAGAAGAACTGTCTGAATGGTCAATTAAACCCATTTTTTATCAATATCTTTGACACTTCTATATACCAGTGCTAGGTCTGTACATTGGGACCAGATATCAGAAGTCAGAATATCCACCATAGTGTGGTCTGGAAGTTTTAATAAGCATATCAGGGTTTTCGTATGTTTCCATAACTGGGAAAAAAGAAGTGTAGAAAATATTAGAAGGCCATTTATTGGTGGTATCAACGCAGCATTAAGGTATAGTATTTGTAAGGGGAGCTTGGCTTCATCTGCTACTTCTGGAGACTTGGAAGGATGAAGAAAGGAGTTAGTTTCTCTCCTACTGCAACCTTTCCAGACTTCATAGTATGATGGGCTACACCCCTGCTGCTATTCTGGAAACCTCCAAGGCAAGGGAGAAGTTTTTTTAAAAAAACATTTTTTTATTGTACAGGTATAAAAAAACATACAAAAGTTTCACTGTATTTCACTTTTATTTTTACCCATTCCCCCCCCCTTACTCCCCTATCCCCGTTACATGGCTTCCCACAGTGTGTTTTCCCCATTAATTCTCCCTTAATCTTTAGTTCAAAATTTTTATCTTAATATAAATTCATCTTTCCGGTAACGCTACTTTCATGTATTTCAAGTTCTTATCTTTTCATTTCTAATCCGTTCCAAAACTATCAAGATTAATCAACTAATAGAATCAGTCCTAATAACAATCCAAATGTATCAAAGTATTTTAAACTAGAACAATCAATTCTAATAACTATCCAAACTTAACAAAGTATTTTTAACATTCCAGTTAGTTTCAACATATTCTTTAAAATCTTTCCACTCTTCATAAAACTCTTCATCTTCTTTACCGTTGAGTTTTTTTGTCAATTTGTCCATTTCAGCCATAAAAAGCATTTTTTTATCCAATCCCATATTTCTGGTACTTTATCTTGTTTCCAATATTGCACAAATATCATTCTTGCAGTTGTTATCAAATACCATAACAATGTCTTTTTCTTTACATTAACCTCTTCCATCTTAAGACCCAGCAATAAAATTTCTGGATCTTTTTTGAATGTACCTTTCAAAAATTTTTGCATTTCTTTATGTACCTCTGACCAAAAAGCTGCTGCTTTATCACAAGTCCACCACATATGGTAAAAAGAGCTTTCGTGTATTTTACATTTCCAACACTTATTAGACATATTAGTATTCATATTTGCAATTTTTTTCGGGGTCATATACCATCTATACATCATTTTAAAACAATGTTCATTTATATTAGTACAAGTTGATATTTTAATTGAATTTTTCCACAAATATTCCCAAGTCGGCATAGTTATTTCCTTATTCATATTTATAGCCCATTTAATCATTTGCCCTTTAACCATTTCCTCCTCAGTATACCATTTTAATAAGACTTTATATAACTTTGATATCATTTTCCCCCCTTTTTCCTCCCATATACATTCCATCTCATTATTTTTCCCCCTAAAACCAAATCTCTTTTTATCAGAGTTAAACAAATCATATATTTGTCTATAATTTAACCAGTCATAATCAAACATCACTTCGTCCCTCCCCTTAATCACAAAGTTTTTGTCTTCTTTCTTCAAAAGATCCTTGTAAGGTAACCAATCCTTTCCGTTATGTCTTGAGTGAGGGTTAATCACTTCTGCCGGTACAATCCACATAGGTCTCACGTCAAAAAAAAACTTTTATATTTAATCCACGTCTCATAAATAGTTTTTCTTATAACATGATGTTTGAAAAAACCATCCATCTTCACTTTTTCATACCATAGGTAGGCGTGCCGGCCAAATCTACAATCATGTCCTTCCAACTGTAGCAATTTTTTATTATCTAGATTAATCCATTGTTCCAACCATGTCAGGCACGCCACCTCATGATATAATTGTAAATTCGGTAATTGGAATCCACCTCGTTCCTTGGCATCACATAGTATTTTCATTTTAATTCTTGGCTTTCTTCCAGCCCAAACAAATCTTGATATATCCTTTTGCCACTTTGCGAAAACTTTAGATTCTCTAATAATTGGAATAGTTTGAAAAAGGAACATCAATCGTGGTAATATGTTCATTTTAACCACCGAAATTCTCCCCAGCAGCGACAAATTCATAGTATCCCATTTGATTATATCCTGTTGGATTTTCTTCCACAATGTCTCATAGTTGTTCTTAAAAAGATCAATATTTTTCATAGTTAAGTCAATACCTAAGTATTTAACTTTCGTAACAACTTCACATTGAGTTTTTTCTTGTATTTCTTGCTGTTTTTTCTTTGTCATATTTTTACATAACATCTTTGTCTTTTTTTTATTGACATAAAATCCTGCCAAGTCCCCAAAATCTTTTATTAAATCCAGGAAAATAGGTAAAGTTTTTAATGGTTCTTCTACTAAAAACATCACATCATCCGCAAATGCCCTATATTTATAAGAAAAACCTCTCAACTTCAATCCTTTTATCTCTTCCTCATCTTTTACTTTAATTAACAACACCTCTAGAATCCAAATAAATAAAAGCGGGGATAATGGGCACCCCTGTCTGGTACCTTTATGCACTTCAAAAGGGTCTGTCATTTCTTTGTTAACAATCAATGTTGCTTTTTGTTCAAAGTCCCCAAAATCTTTTATTAAATCCAGGAAAATAGGTAAAGTTTTTAATGGTTCTTCTACTAAAAACATCACATCATCCGCAAATGCCCTATATTTATAAGAAAAACCTCTCAACTTCAATCCTTTTATCTCTTCCTCATCTTTTACTTTAATTAACAACACCTCTAGAATCCAAATAAATAAAAGCGGGGATAATGGGCACCCCTGTCTGGTACCTTTATGCACTTCAAAAGAATCCAAATAAATAAAAGCGGGGATAATGGGCACCCCTTTATGCACTTCAAAAGGGTCTGTCATTTCTTTGTTAACAATCAATGTTGCTTTTTGTTCACTATATATTGCCTTAATTAAATTTAAGAAAGGTTGACCAATATTTAATTTTTCCATCATTTGAAACATAAACTCCCAATTAACGTTATCAAAGGCTTTCTCCGCATCTACGAATAAAAAAGCAACTTCTTTCTCAGGATGTTAATCATAATATTCAATTGCATCAATCACCATTCGCAAATCGTCTCGAATTTGGTGTAGTGGTTAAGTGTGTGGACTCTAATCTGGGAGAACTGGGTTTGATTCCCCACTCCTCCACTTGCACCTGCTGATGTGACCTTGGGTCAGTCACAAGCTCTGGCACAGCTGTCCTTGAAAAAGAGCAGTTTGTGTCAGAGTTCTCTCAGCCCCACCCACCTCACAGAGTGTCTGTTGTGGGGAGGGGGAGGGAAAGGAGTTTGTAAGCCGCTCTGAGACACCTTTGGGTAGTGAAGGGCGGGGTATAAATCCAATCTCTTCTCTTCTTCTTCTTCTTCTTTTTGGTAGAAATCCCGCTTGTTCTTGTCCAATAACATCTTTCAAATAAACCTTCATCCTTTCAGCCAGTATCTTGGCATACAATTTGTAATCATTGTTCAAAAGAGAAATAGGTCTGTAATTCTTAACATCTGTCAAATCTTGTCCTTCTTTGGGTATCAATGAAATATTTGCCATTTTCCACGATTCGGGTATTCTCCTTGTTTCCCTTACATCATTCATTAAAAGTACAAAGGTGGGGGTTAGCTCCTCTTTTAATTTTTTGTAAAATTTTGCCGTAAAGCCATCCGTTCCTGGAGCTTTCCCCAACTTCGCATCTTCTATTGCTTTCCAAACCTCTTCTGTTGTAATTATAGCGTTTAACCACTCTTTATCAGTTTCTTGCATTTGGGGCAACTTCACTTTATCTAAATATCTTTTCATTTTTTCCAAATCAATGTTCTTCTTTTGAAATAGTTTCGCATAATATTTGAAAAAGGCACGCTTAATCCCACACATATCAACCAGTTCTTTGCCGTCTTCAATTATTTTATTGTTCTTTTTTCTCTTCTATTCTTTAATTGCCATGCCAAATATCTTCCAGGTTTATTTGCTCCTTCAAATGACTTTTGTTGTAATTTTTTAAAATTCCAATACATCTCGCGATTTGCCATTCCATTTAATTGATCTTGCAAAATTTGAATCTCTCTGAGTATTGTCTTCTTCCCTGGTCTTTTCTTCAACTCTTTCTCTTTTTCATGAATTTTCTGGCTCAAAACTGTTTGCTGTGCCATTCTTTCTTTTTTATCTTTTACGTTTAAGGAGATCAATAATCCTCTCATCACAGCTTTATATGCATCCCATACTGTTTGTATTTTCGTTTCATCATTTATATTCCTCTGGAAAAATTCTGTTGATTCTTTGTGTAGTATTTCTACCACCTTTTTTTATCTAATAAATCTTCGTTAATTCTCCAGTGAAATTGCCTCTCGCCATTCTTCATTTTCCATAACAATGGATTATGATCTGAAATATCCCTTGGCAAAATTTGAACTTTAGAAGTTTTCAAGGCCAGTTCTTGTGACGCCCAAATCATATCAATTCTCGAGAAAGATTGATGTCTATTTGAATAAAACGTAAAGTCTTTACATCCGGGATTCCACTTTCTCCAAACATCTTCCAGTTTTTCTTGTTTCATTAATTTAAAAAAGCTTGCCGGGAGTTTACCAATTTTGTCGTCTCTCATTTTTGATTGTCGATCCAGTTTATTGTCCACGGTGCCATTAAAATCACCTAAAACAATTATCTCACCATAGCTCAATTGATCCAATTGTTTGGTCAAATCTTGGAAGAATTTTTCTTTCGCGCCATTTGGGACATAAACATTTACCAACAAAAGTCTTTTCTTATGTATCGTTACTTCAACCCCTATGTATCTTCTCTCCTGGTCTTTAAAAATTAATTTTGGAGTTAATTCTTTCTTCACATATAGTACTGTACCTTTTACTTTTTTATCTGCCAATGAGAAAAATTCTTCGCCCAATTTTTTATTTATCAGATATCTGTGGTCAGTCTTTTTTATATGTACTTCTTGTAAGCCGATTACATGACACTTTTGTTTTTCAAGCCAATGCCTTATTAATTTTCTCTTGTTGGGTGAATTTAGTCCATTTACGTTCCAAGATAGAAAATTGTAATCCATATTGGTTTGTATTTAAATATCACCAAAATCGGTTGAATTGTCCGCTTTAAACCTATAAAGGTCATTTGTTGTCAGGATCAAATACTTTAATGCCTGATATGTGAAAGACAATCCAAATGGTATCTCCCATCTAAATCTAATCTGTAGCTGTCTCAACTTATCTGTAAGTTTCTTGAATTTTTTCCTTTCCGTTAAAATCACTCTTGGTAGCTCCTGCAAGATGATTATCTTCTTCCCTTCTATTTGTAATTGATCTGTAAATTGTTTTTTAAAAACATCTTCTTTAGTCTTCAAAGTAACAAACTGCACAATCACATCTCTTGGTAGTTTCTTCCTTTCCGCATAGGCAGATCTCACTCTATAGATCAAGTCAAATTCAGAATCCATTTCTCCTTGATCTTCTCCCAAATATTCGGTCAAAGCTGTTATCACTGTTTGTCTGATGTCTTCTTCCTCCTTTTGCACAATACCTCTTAATCTCAGTTGATTTCGTTTGACTCTATAATCCATCATTGCTTCTAATCTTTTATTTTCCAATTCCATTTTCTTTTCCAAATCTTTTGTCTGTTTTTCAGTATCAGTTGTCTTAGTCGCCAAGCCTTGAACCTGTGTTTTAATCTCTGTTACTTCTTTTTTAACATCTGCCAATTCAGCTTTAACCATCTCTTTCATTGCCAATATATTCTTTTCCTGTACCTCTTCCAATTGCTCCAGTTGTGTCTTCATGCGCTCATCCATTTGTTTCTCTAACTGAGTTCCCAGTGCCTTAATAGCATCCATCATCCTCTTCTCCATTACTTCAATAGTAGCCTGCCATTCTTTCTTTTCTTTTCCAGCCATTTTGGGGGTTGTGGCCGACGCTGATCTTGGCCTAGCTTTTGGCTCCATTATTGAAAATTTGAAAGTTCCTTTTTCACTCTTTAAATGTATATAGTCCAACTCGCCCTAGAGCGATTAGTCGATTTATCGATTTTTCGCCTTTCAAAAGTGTCAAATTACCGTTTTAAACGCAATTTAAAATAAAGTCCTCCCCAAAATGGCGGGCGCAACTTCTCTATGGCACTTTCCGGCTAGAGAAGGTCAATTTAAAACTTCCTTGCTTACTTCCTGTCCGTCCGGTTATTCGGTCTTTCGTGCAACCTTTTTGTTCTTCCGATCTACTTCTGGTGGGCAGGAAGTCCTCCAAACTCCACTCTAGCCATTCACTTGTCTTCCTTGGTTACAACATTATCTGGAAACATTTTCATGGAACACACAGTCTCGTGATATTAACTTCCTTCAGTTGCGCACTTAATATTCAGGCTAACCACAGGAATGGTAAACCAAGTTTATTTTCCAGCGATTTAACGCTTCAAAAAGTACTCTTAAGATTGATAGATGGAGCGGTTAGTTTGTAATAGTTCTTATAAGCTCATCCGCTTGCATCATTTTTTTCCATGTCGTCAAAAACGGTAAGCAAATCAATCCGTTACCTCTCTCGGCTATCTCGGGTATTCGCACTGCTTCTTTTCCTTAATCCTTTGTTTCTTCGTTGTTAAGAAGTCAGGTGATGGCAAATTTATGCTGGAAGTCCAGCTCGACTAGCTCCTTGAGTGATGAATCGCAACATCCTTCTTCGTGGGGGGGGGATCAAAGCGCTTTACTAGCTCCCTCTGGAGCTCGTATCGCACCAATCTCAACCCCTGCTGGGACTTAGCTGCTTGCAAGTCAATCTCCTTGCCTGGGAGATGCCGGGTTGGGCAGAAAAACAGCCCAAACTGTCAAAAGGAGTTATCGCCCGCCCGCACAATCGCTAGGCGCGTTAACTCGCCATTTTATCCCGACCGGAAGCCGGCAAGGGAGAAGTTATGAAAGTATCATTCCTCCTCACCATTATTAACCTCTGTGTAGATTTTAGAAGTTCATGTCACGTCTCCTACTTGTTCGCCACAATCACCCATGGGAAGTGATTCAACTGGATAATTTGTTGGCCAGGCTTTGGGGAGGGGACCATTCTTCAAAATAAAAGTTATTGCTGAAAATTCCACTTGTGTAATAAATTTCTTTACAAAGTTCAGGCATGTAAATGTAGATTAGGGAATGCTCTCCTATGCTGCAGAGTAACTATGCTTGTGTCAGTTTGGCACTCCTTAGATATGAGTGAAAGCAGTGGACCTACAGTGAATAGGTACAAATGACAAAAAGTACAGCCTGAGATGGTGGGTAAGGTCGCACATTCCCATCCACACTGTAGTGTAGGTAGAAATGCTCATTCTCTTCTACACCATATGGTATGAATGGGGCTTATATCAGATGCTTCACGTCTGAATGCACTTCACAGTGCAAATGCAGCTCTATGCATATGGTTCAGCAAGAAAATCTTATCTAGCAAGAGACTCTGGACATGGAAATGGCTTCTACCTGTGCATTCCCGCATGTGTATTATGGGTGTGGGCATGGCCTAACATCTCTAGTGTCTCATTCCTTTGTCATAGGGACAGAGTCCAGAGATGTAGTGCCCTCCAGCTTCCCCTTTTCCCCCAGTGGGCCATGAAAAGGCCTCAGTTACCAGGAGGCGGGGTTTGCTTTAGCGTTGCCAGGTCCCCTCACACAGTGTGTGTGTGTGGGGGGGGGTTGGGAGTGTTCCGGGACATCGCCGATGTGATGACACCATCTGGAAGTGATATTATTGCATCGGCAACATCGCACAGCGACGTTCTGGTTTAAGGGCAAAACTCTATAGTTTTAGGCCAAATTTACCATAGAGTTTTGCCCTCAAACCAGAGCATTGCATAACATCCCCAACTTGCTGATGTCACTTCCAGGTGATGTCATGACACTGGGGATGTTGCACTTGGACGTGGTTGCTTCGGGACGGGGTTCCCCCTGCCTGCCAGGTAGCCATCAGTGGGCAGAAGCCTCCAAAAGTGGGGAAAACCCCACTGGGACCTGGGGACTGGCAACCCTAGTTTGCTTGCACCTTGTCCCCTCTATTCTGGCTGCCACGGACCTCTTCCTTGTAGCCTGGGGTGTGGCCTGGCCCCTTCTCCTTGGCCCTTCTTGGACCTGCCTTTCAAAGAGTTTCGTGGGGCAGGGACATCCCCAGCCTCTCCTTCTCCCTCCCAGTCTAGGATCTGGGCCCTGTACACTGTCAGGAGCCAGGGCCCATTGGGCTTTCCCTGTGTCTAAGCACACCCTTCACCCAGCCTCCTCTAAAGGAGCTTGCTTCTAGTCTGCTCAGGCCTAGTGAGGCTGGGACCACCAGTCCCACTTTTTAGCCCACCAGGTGCTCTCCCCTGGATCTGTCCTCCCTGTCTGGGCCTTCCTTGTGTAGGGACCCTAACCCTGCCTCCTTTGCTGTTCCCCTGCCCCAGGGATCCTTTGGGCCTGGCTGAGGCGTTGGCATGTTGCTGGGTGGGTCCCTTGGCTGGGCAGCCTCCAGCCAATCTGGTAAGTGCCAGACATCCAGTTATAAGGGTCAGGTAGTAGTCAATGCAAAAAACCTCTCCTTGAAACCCTGCATCCTCTCCCCCCTCCCCATATCACCTATATATCTCTGGCGAGTTTCTTCATACCTTCCATGCATCTGACAAAGAGAGCATTTCTCGAAAGCTTATTTTTCTTGTCAGTGGTCCCTGCCTAAGGAAGAAACGCCAGGGAGGGAAACAGTACAAGCAGAGAGTGCCACACTTCCTGGAGCCACCACCAGTAGTGAAGGCCGGCATATGGGTAGATTGTGCAAGACTGGCTTGAGGGGAATCCTGCTAAGATTCAGCCCCAGTTTAAGAATTTTGTATGGCAATATAGGGATTGCACTTTTGATGTAGTAGTAAAATGAATAGGGATGCCTGTTCGGGGGGGACCCCCCAATTAGATAGTAGGGATTGGTCTGTTTATGGAATTTGATTGCAATTCTTACAGAGAAGACTTGGATGTTTTGTTAAGAGTGCCTCGGAGCATGAAGTTCAAACAAAGTATGTGCCTGCACTGTAATTCATTCAGTGTTTCATGAGAACAAGATTACATGGTGTGTATGTTATGTGAGGCTTGACAAACATCAAGGATTTGTTAAATAGTTTTATGCACATCAGAGTATTTTTGATTACAATATTTAAAAATTGCTTCTGGAGGGATGGATGCACAGAACTTCAAAGAGAACCACACACATAGAGCTACAAGGAAAGCCCCAGGTCACCATCCATCAGTTGTTAAAAATGTACTGAGAGCTTTAAGTAAAAAGTTTGCAAACAGTCCCCATAGTAGATATACGTGGCAGTAATATTCATTGCTGAGCAACCATGAATAATCTTATGGGTTTTATTGGAGCTGGCAAGGGTAGCCAATGTTCTTCTCACTCCTTGATACAATTTATTGGGACTGGCAATCATAGCGTGCTCTGCTCTGGATTAAATGGTTACAGGACTGACTTTATAACCCCATGGCTGCAATTCATAATGCCATGATTCTGTAGCTGTTCCACTGACTAATTTAAAGAGTAAGGATATGCATTAGGAAAATTACTAATCAAAATGTGAGCCAAACACATTCTGTTTGTTAGCCTTGAAAGGTAAACTAATCTGTATGAAATTTCCTCCAATTTTCAGATTTGAATCAACTAGATTGTTTTTCTGGTCATACAATGATGCTTATGGATGCATTCCACTTTCAGTTTCCATTCCCCCCATGCTGTCTAAAAATTCTGTTTTTCAGGAGTGGTGGAGGTAGAGGTGAGACAGTGCGGCGGGAGAGTGACTCAGACATGCCTGACAGGCATGCCATCCAACAAAAACTCTTAGCTAATGTTCATGCTTTACAAGGTCCACCCCCCCAACTGACACTACTTGTGCACAGTGTTTCCCTCAATCACATTATGCTTCACAAGGAGCCTGCTGCTTTTTAGAGCAGATGCTAAGACTTTCACTATCCTAACTGAAGGAAGGAAGGAAGGAAGGAAGGAAGGAAGGAAGGAAGGAAGGAAGGAAGGAAGGAAGGGGAAGGGGAGAGGGAGGGAGGGAGG
>NW_015173779.1:87561-90902 GCF_001447785.1 Gekko japonicus
AGGAAGGAAGGAAGGAAGGAAGGAAGGAAGGAAGGAAGGAAGGAAGGAAGGAAGGAAGGAAGGAAGGAAGGAAAACATATGTTGAGGGGAAAGAAGAGTAGGATGACTTCACTTTTTACTGCCTTTTTAAACACCTGTTTGTTTGTTTATAACACAAAACATTTAAAACATATCTATAGTCCTCCAATGTGTGTTAAATTTTAAAAAGCAACAGTGCCTCTTAGGATCTCTTAACAGTTAAGTCATATAACTAATCTGTATTAAGTAATCTTGGTCGTGTACTCTTGCAAGAACACAAAATATGCCTTGATGGATCAAATCACTTAGTCCATCATATATTCCAAGACTCCCAGTAACCAGCAAACATTGGGAGATGACATTTAGAAGCAGACCATGTCCTTAGAGTACAGGAGGACCCAGATGCAACCCCTAATGTCTCCTGTTTCTGATCTCAGATGGCTGGGCTAGGAGAGATCTCTGCTGAAGATGCTAGAGAGCCAATGTAGGATTGCCATCTCTGGATTTGGAAATACCTGAAGATTTGGGGAGTGGAGCATTGAAAGGGTGGGGTTTGAGAAGGGGAGGGAACTCAGCGGGGGTATAAATGACATAGAGCCCACTCTCCAGGGGAACTGATTTTGATTGTCTGGAGATCAATTATAACAACAAAAGATCTCCAGGTGCCATCTGGAGGTTGGCAACCCTAAGCCATTGACAATCAGCGAGTAATGATTGGGCTGCAGGGGTAGGTTTATACATTCATTACTAGTTTGTTCACCCAGAATGGTACTCCAGAATACCACAGTCCAGCTTTGTCCACTCCTGTTATAACTGTTCCTAAAATAGACATTAGTGTTGTTAGGTGATCCTGCAGTAGGGTTGCCAGCCCCCAGGTCCCGGTGGGCATTTCCCTGCTTTTTGGGGCTCCAATCTGCCCCTGGCCAGCTGGCCAGTGGGGGAAGCCCCGTTCCAAGCCTCGCCCCCAAGCATGACCACCCAACTAGCCATCCTCTCTCCCCCCTCCTGCCAGATTTAAAGGGCTTCAGCTGATCAGCAAGGACCACATGAATCTTTTTGTGAGCGACGCGGGGGTCATGATGTGCGGGGCTGAATTCCCCCCCCCGGGGTCCCCACCGATCAGCTGAAGCCCTTTTAATCTAGCAGGAGGGGAGGGAGAGGGGTGGCCAGGTGGGTGGTTCGGCTTGGGGGTATCGCCGCCCACCCCTGGAAACACACACGTAACTATCAGTGCCTGTATCATGCAGTTTGGATCTCTCTGGGTGACGATGAGCCAGTCACTTTCTCTCAACCTATCCTACCTCACAGAGTTGTTGATGTGCTCTTCCTTGGAGGAAGAAAGAGCAAGCTGAAAATGCAATAAATAAATACATTCTCTTTCTGTCTTCAAAAGTAAGATTCTAGTTATATCCTGAAACAATCAGGCTGGAGAACTTACTACTGTCATGAGAGGAGGTGTTGCTGCAATACCCTCTCATTGTTTCTGAGCTCCTCAGTGGGCAGCTCTGCCCCTGGTTGCGAAACTGACAGCCCCAAGCAATGACCAAGGCATTAGGTTGCGTCAGCCATTATTCTCTCACCCAGTCCTCCAGAATCAATACTGTAAAGTAAACAAAGATTCAAGTGAAGGAGCAGCTGTTCTTTATATACGAGACATTTTGATCAGTGTTTATTAAATTGTTCATATGTTTGCATAACTTCTAAATTGACCTTGGAAGATAACCAGGGAAGCTCATTGACCAAGTACTAGTCCGTCAGTCAAAAACTGCACATCAAAATTCAGAGCGGTTCTATCACAGGAAAGTAAAAAGGTTGCCAACCTCCAGGTGCAGCCTGGAGATCTCCCAGAAAGACAACTGACCCCCTGATGTCAGATATTAGGTCCCCTGGAGAAAATGGCTGCTATGGAGGGTAGATTTTTTTTGTTTCACCCCCAAATCTCCAGATGTTTCCCAACTCAGAGTGGCAACCCTTTAGATGACTCTGGTTAGGGCTGACTCAGACACAGACATGCACTTAAGAAGCCCTGTCTTTAGCTTTTCTATATCAGATTAATCTCATTCATTCATTCATTCATTCATTCCCCAAATCTCCAGATGTTTCCCAACTCAGAGTGGCAACCCTTTAGATGACTCTGGTTAGGGCTGACTCAGACACAGACATGCACTTAAGAAGCCCTGTCTTTAGCTTTTCTATATCAGATTAATCTCATTCATTCATTCATTCATTCATTCATTCATTCATTCATTCTATACCCTGCACTCCCTGCCATGGCAAGCTCAGGGTGGCTTACATAAAATTCCATATATAAATGCAGGGCTATTTTGGGGCAGGAACGCACAGGAACGGAGTTCCGGCTGGCTCCCAAGTTGGCCACGCCCAGCAAAAACCTATTAGCATAATAGGCCACACCCAACAGCAGAAACTCATTAGGATTGGCTACATTAGGGGTGTGTGGCCTAACATGCAAAGGAGTTCCTGCTACAAAAAAAAGTCCCTGGGTTTTGACAACAAACAAGGTAAACAGAATAACAAGCAAAAGGTGGGTGTGGCTGGATAACCACACTTCTGGTAACATGGGGGTGCAGCCTAATGTGCTAATGAGCTGTGCTGTCAGGGGTGTGGCCTAATATGCTAATGACTTCCTGCTGTTGGGTGTGGCCTATTATGCTAATGAGTTCCTGCTGGGCTTTTTCTACAAAAAGAGCCTTTTTATACAAAAAGAGCCCTGTATAAATACAATTAAAACCAAACATAAAACAACATTCCTTAATAATCATCCTAAAGTGCTGGAACATCCTGTTCTTATATATAAACGTGTTTTCGCATGGCAACATTCTATGCTTGCCAAAATGAGTTGGCTGCCTGAACTGCCCATCAGAAGGTGTGCCTGAGTCCCACCCACAGAGCCAGCTCCTACCAAAACTCCAATCCGAACAGTTTACCTCAGCAGCCCAGCAGCCATTTGCCTGACCACCCTTCTTCAGCCATCAGGAGAAGATCAGCGGAGGAGCAGCCGCGGCTGTTTGGCTGTCAACCATTCTTCAGCCCTCGGGAGAGCCTTGCAGATGGCTGTGGTTCTTTGTTAAAAATGTTCCCCCATCAGGTTTAATTGAGCTGTAGTTACAGAGAGGGGCCTGCAGGGGTATCGCTCACTGGGTTGAATGGGGCTTCCTCATCTGCTGGCCTACAGTTCCCAGCTGCCCCAAGCCCAAAAAGTGCAGGAAAATAGGGACTGTCCCAAGGCAGTCTTATCCCTGGGAGCAACAGAAATTCAGCTGCTCCACAGTCAGCTGGACTGGGGAATGAATGGAAGTTTCCCT
>NW_015173779.1:91705-117666 GCF_001447785.1 Gekko japonicus
GTGATTTTGGACCAGTCACAGACTTTCAGCCTTACCTACCTCACAGGGTTGTTGTGCAAGTCAAAAGGGGGGGAGGAGAATGATGTAAGCTGCTTTGGTCCCCATTGCAGAGAAATACTACTTTTCCTCCTGGGAAACCATTGTTGCTAATCTCCAGGTGAGGGCTGGAGATCACTCAGAATTACAACTGCTCTCCAGATGGCAGAGATAAATTCCCCTGGAGAAAAGGGTGGACTCTGTGGCAGTCAGGGCTTCAGAGCATGGAAGAGGCTGCAGGTGTGTGTGTGCGGGGAAATGGAAAGCTGAAAAGTGAGGGGGAAATAAAGGTAGGTTTATGATTGGCTGGGAAGGAGATAGGGTTGCCAACTCCAGGTGGGAAATTCCTTGAGATTTGAGGGATGGAACCTGGAGAGGGTCAGGTTTGAGGAGGGGTGGGACCTCAGACAGGTACAATGCCATAGACTCCACCCTCCCAACCAGCTATTCCCTCTTGGGGAACCACTGTTGCCAATCTCAGGAGAGGGGTGGAAATCACTCAGAATTATAACTGATCTCCAGGAGGGAGGGGGGAGGAGATGGAAAGCTGACATCAGAGGGGCAGATAATGGCAGGTTGATGCTTGGCTGGGAAGGAGATAGGGTTGCCCAACTCCAGGTTGCGAAATTCATGGAGATTTGAGGGGTGGAGCCTGGAGAGGGTGAGGTTTGAGGAGGGGTGGGACCTCAGGCAGGTACAATGCCATAGACTTCACCATCCAAACCAGCCATTCCTCCTTGGTAACAGTTGTTGCCAATCTCCAGGTAAGGAGACTACAACTGCTCTTCAGGTAGTGGAGATCAGTTTCTCTGGAGAAAATGGTGGACTCTATGTCATTATACCCTGCTAAGGTCGCCACAGCACATTGATGCTGAGTGCTCAAGGCCTTGGCACTCTCCCAGAGCCTCTTTCTAGAGCTCGTTGTATTTATTTCCACAACGGGACTTATTCCTAGTGATCTAATAAAGTGCAAGAACAAAGGTTTCAGTTAGCAGTACAACTTAAGGTGACAATACAGTTGTGATAGTATTCTCACACCAGCTAAGTTTATTCAGCTTGTTTATGTGGTGAGTACAGGCTGTAGGTGGTAAAATCAGGGCACAGAGCCATTCCCAGATATTTAGTGTGGCTCCTCAGTCAAAGTCCTGGTGAAAGAGCTCCATCTTGGAGGCCCTGTGGAACTGTAAGAATTCCTCATGGCAAGAGGTATACCTCAGCAACATTTTTGGTTCATTTGGGGTATGTGGTAAGAAATATTAGAAAGATGGAAGGTTTGGGTTTAAAATGAACAAAATAGTTTACAAAATCCATGTACCCATCTCTGTCATTGCTAGAAAAACAGCTGACAGCCATAAGCCTGTCTCACTACACCAGACCATGATTCTTTTGAAGCCCTTTTTTGCTCTAAGCAGAGTGTTCCTCTCAGTGTACGCAACATTCCATTCCCAGCCCCAGGTGTGAGACTTACAATAAGCAGCTGGTCAGGAAAGCCAGTTTGGGAAGTGACAGACCCCAATTTCCTAGGCAATAAAATGTGTGGCCATTTGGGCAGCTGATAGACTTCAATCCAAAATGCAAACTAAATTCCTGGGATACAGAATTTCACACAAACCTCGCTTTTATCTCAACAATAACACCAAAAGGACAGTTTGTTTGAATCAATATGAGTATGAGACCCACAATTTAAAGACAATAACAATTGCAGCTGGACCCTAATCCAATATGCTATCTCAGAGACAACAAGATTTCACATACCCCACCTTCCCCTTTGAAGTAGCTCTCTGATAACTTCAAAAGGACAGTGTAGCCCCAAATGGCGGGAACACAGGGAAACAATAAACACATCCCAGTAAATGAGTGTGAACTTTTGGTGTAAGGAAGGGATTTACAATTTCAACTTCTAGGAAGAAATTTACAGTAGGCAATTTCCACTTGTAAATGGTAACTGTGATAGGATTATCAAAAGAAACCCTTTGATCATTTGGTATAAATACGGATGAAATCCAACAGAATTTCGTTGGCTTCTGAAAGCTCAGGAAAGCTCCTGAGAGATTGGAAGTCAACCCGAAGAGGCCTTTTCGCTTTCTTGCATGCCTTTGGGGTGGGATACTTTGTCTGCATGTTCATTTTTTCTGTGTGTGTTTACTATCTATAGTTGTTGAAATAGAAGTGTATTGTGTTGGCAAGCTGATACAGCGTCTTGCTGTTCATCTTGTTAGGTAAACTCTGAATACTGAGCCTTTTAAATAAAAAAGATATATAAGAAGAGAGACCTTTGCTTGGAGTGTCTCTGGCCAGCGCTCAGCGTTTCCAAACTTGTACCTTCCGCCTTTGGTAAGGAGGCACACTCAGAGAACACGAACCGGGGGTGTGTGTGTTGGAACACATTTTCTTACAACAGGGTACAGTACACAAGTAAAAACATTACTAGAGAATTCTTACGTTCATTTTATCTTTTTACTAAAATATAATTATTTATACTTTTAACACTGACTAATTTGGAAAAATATACTAATACCATCCATCGATTTTATATAGATAATGAAAGAAGAGTGATTACTTGAGTTCATTAATTATTTCTTACCAAAAGTAAACAGGCTACAGGCAAGGAGCAACTTCAGAGAAGTTGCTCCAGATCAGTTCATATTCTCATATTCATAGGTTTTCTTCCAACAATAGCTCGATGTCCCACCTGACAGGGCTCAACATTCTTGGCTATTTATCTTATGACTCAGAACACCATACTAAGTTATCTATATTCAGATTTCTTCTTCAAATATTTAAAAACTGTTAGTTCATTCTTGTTACATTTTATTGTAACAAAGAATATTTAAATAGCAATTACAAGCTGCTCATACACATGACTATCTGTTAGAGTCCACCCCATCTTTGAACTATATCTTTACTTCATTGAACATTCTTGCCATTCTTAGACACTTCTCACACTTGGACCCAGACACATATCTATTGATATCAATGGTACTAAAGTTTTCTGCATACAGTGCATACATGAAAGAATGAAGACGGGGGAGCATGATAAATCTTCACTTTTTCAAAAATATATTAAGTACCATTGTCATTTGCAAAACTGATGTGGAGGTAGGGATGCCAGCCTCCAGGTAGGACCTGGGGATCCTCTGGAATTTTAGCTCATCTCCAGACTACAGAGCTCAGTTCCCCTGGAGAAAATGGATGCTTTGGAGGGCAGATTCTACGGCATTGAACCCCACTGAGGTCCCTGTCCTCCCCAGGCTTGTATGCACACAAAAGCTCATACCCGGAATAAAACTTTGTTGGTCTTAAAGGTGCCACTGGATTCTAACTTTGTACTAGTGCAGTATATTTGGTATCCTTTGCTGTTTTTTGGCTATGAGTATAGGAGACGGAGAGGCTGTTAATTTTGGCTTTTTGCTGGGTTCAGTAGATCATCTTTTTGACTATGTAAATTTTAGGGTTGCCAATAGCATCCATCCTTGAAACCATTGATTTTCTCCAGGGGAACTTCAGGGAGATCTCCAGGTCCCATGTGGAGGTTGGCATCCCTAATAATTTTATACCCTGAACAGGAATAAAGCCCTTTGTGGAAATCAATACAATAAGCTCTAGAAAGAGGCTCTGGGTGGGTGCCCCAGCCTTGGGCACTCAGTGTCAATTTGCTGTGGTGACCTCAGCAGAGTATAATGACACAGCGTCCATCATTTTCTCCAGGGGAACTGATCTCTACCATCTGGAGAGCAGTTGTGATTCTGAGTGATCTCCAGTCTCTCACCTGGAGGCTGGCAACAATGGTTCCCCAGGAGAAAATGGCTGGTTTGGAGGGTGGAGTCTATAGCATTTTACCTGTCTGAGGTCCCACCCCTCCTCAAATCCCACCGCCTCCAGGCTCCACCGCTCAAATCTCCAGGAATTCCCCAACCTGGAGTTGGCAACCCTATCACCTTCCCAGCCAACCATCAACCTACTGTTATCTGCCCCTCTGACCTCAGGTTTCCAACTCCTCCCCGCTCCCTGCAGCCTTTTCCTAGGAAAAGTACAGTCTTTCTCAACAGTAGGGATCAAAGCAGCTCACATCATTTTCCTCTCCCCGTTTTGATCTGCACAACAACCCTGTGAGGTAGGTTAGGCTGAAAGTCTGTCAGTGGTCCTAAATCACCCAATCAGCTTCCACAGCAAGAACCTGGGCCTGGCAGACCCTGCACCACCTCAGCAGGGTATAATGACACAGAGTCCACCATTTTCTCCAGGGGAACTGATCTCTGCCATGTGGAGAGCAGTTGTAATTCTGAGTGATTGCCAGTCCTCACCTGGAGATTGGCAACAATGTTTTCCCAGGAGGAAAAGTACAGTCTTTCTCCACAGGGGGGGCCAAACCAGCTTACATCGTTCTCCTCACCCCCTTTTGATCTGCACAACAACTCTGTGAGGTAGGTTAGCTGAAAGTTTGTGACTGGTCCAAAATCACCCACTCAGCTTCCACAGCAATAACCTGGGTCTGGTAGACCCTGCTCTGAAGCGCTAACTGCTACACCACACTGACTCTCCTAAGGGAGCTGCTACTGGTGAACAGGAGCAAGCAGCCAGGCCTCATTAAGTCAAGCCACTCAAGTGTCATCAAGTCACCCAGAGGGTGCTACCAGGTCTAGTTTAGCCAACCTCCAGGTGGAGCCTGAAAATCACCTGGTATCACGATTGAACTCCAGACAACAGATCTCTGTCCCCTTGGAGAAAATAACTGTTTTGGAGGGTGGACTCTATGGGATTCTATTCACCCGAGGCCTCTCCCCTCCCCAAACTCTGGGTTCTGTTGACTCTACCACAAAATCTCCAGGAGTTTCTCAACCTGGAGCTGTCAACCCTAGTCAGGACTGGCCCCAATGAGTTCCCCACAAAGGCCAAAGTAGGCCTGGAAAGGGTCTCCTCCCCCCACCTTTTTACTTACAGAACTAGGCTTGGTTGCCTAGGAACAGCCACTGAGGGGAGAATTAGCCCAACAGTAGGAGGAGAAGGGAATGATTTGATGGCCACTGGCTCACCTTAGTAGCCAGCCAGACTTGGAGGAGCCAAACAGGAGAAGTGGCAGCAGTAGAAGCCTCTTCCTAAACAGGGAATAGTCATTTCAGTAGCCAGCCAGATGCAGAAGTGTCTTCATCAGGAGAGACAGCTGTTTTGGCAGTTTATTCTGACAGGGAACAGTGACTGAGGCAGCAGCGGGCAAGGAAGAGGAGCAGACCAGCACCCAGCCAATGGCACATGAGTACTCTTGAGTGGTGGTTGTCTGGCCAATGGCTAATTGAGCACACAGCCAATGGGAGAGCCAGAAAGTGCCAGTACATAGGGCAATTATATATATACGATACAAAGAAGAATTCTGAGGTTGAATCCACACATCATTAGATATTGTGGTATAGCTGCACTCTAACAATAATTTGCAACTATTTGGTGAAGCGGTTAGGAGAACCAGGTTTGATTCCCCACTACTCCACATGCAGCTGCTGGTGTGACCTTGAGTCAGTCATGGCATTCTCAGAGCTTGTTAGAAAGAGCAGTCCTCAAAAGAGCTCTCTCAGCCCCACCTACCTCACAGGGTGTCTGTTGTGGGGAGGGGAAGGGAAAGGAAATTGTAAGCCACTCTGAGACTCCTTCAGGTAGTGAAGGGTGGGGTATAAATCCACTCTCCTCCTCCTTCATGTGGGCAAGACAATCCAGATGTGAATGACAGGCCATAACCACCTAATTTCCAGCCCTTATGCTGACCGAATTGCACCAGTGAAGGGTTTACATACTGATATTTCTCTGGACACTTGTGTATCATCAGGGTTTCAATGCTAGAGCATTATTGCTCACTAATCATTACTTTTACCGTACAGAAAGATTGTATCCCTCCTTTTGTTATTAAAAAAGCATTGGATCTGGTTTTATCTAAATTGTAGCAGAGCCAGGCAGAATGTGGTGGGGGGAGAAGCCTGGTTAAAAAAGGCTCAGTCATGTGTCAAGCCAGCACAGAACTTGCTAAATCAGGGCAAGGGAGGAATCTGGCAGTTCAGGTGTGGGGCCTTGCAGAAGTCATATGGGGAGCCTGTGTCAAAAGCAAGAGTATCTTTGTCACGCCAGCTCTGATGTTAACTAGCTCTGGGGTCAGAAACCCCCCCCCCCTGTCATCTACTGGAAGAGAACATGATTTTACTGAAGAAACAAGCAAAATAAAGGTTGATTGAAAGCCTTACAAGCAGGTAAGGGGATAGTAATAAGTATTGTGTGGTTTGAGAGCATCTTCATTGCATGCAGAACGTATCAAGTACAGTCCCCAACATCTCCAGTAAAAAGCATCAGGTAGGAGGTGACATCAAAGACAACTGCCTGAGACCCTGGAGAGCTGCCTGTTAGAGAAAACAATGCTGCCATTAGCAAACCAATGGTCGAATTTGGTATAAACGTGTGTGTGTGTGTAAGTAAAAAGTTTTAGATGGAACCTTAGGCCTGGATCCTTCAAGCAATACCCCTGGGCAGGGCTTTTTTTTGTAGAAAAAGGCCAGCAGGAACTCATTAGCATAACAGGCCACACCCAACAGCAGAAACTCATTAGCATATTAGGCCACACCCCTGATAGCACAGCTTATTGGCATATTAGGCCACACACGCCCATGTTACCAGAAGTGTGGTCATCCAGCCACACCCACCTTTTGCTTCTTATTCTGTTTACTTTGTTGTCAAAACCCTGGACTTTTTTTGTAGCAGGAACTCCTTTGCATGTTAGGCCACCCCCCCTAATGTAGCCAATCCTAATGAGTTTCTGCTCTTGGGTGTGGCCTATTATGCTAATGAGTTCCTGCTGGGCGTGGCCAACTCAGGAGCCAGCTGGAACTCCGTTCCTGTGCGTTCCTGCCCAAAAATAGCCCTGCCCCTGGGCAAGTGGCTGTTTGAAAGCAACCACATGGAGGCAGCCTCATCGTACCATGCATCTAAATGGGGCTTTAAAAATGCCTGGAAATGGAGTGTGTGGGGCAGCATCTTGATGCACTGACATCAGCTCCCCGTGCGGTCAGAAGAGATGTCAGCACCAATGCTCCCTCTAAGCTGCAGAGTCTTGTGAGCAAAAAATTCTACTTTGTGAGCAAGCGATTCGGCCACGGCATAAATTAGTTTGCTCTGGAGCCATCCTTCCTGAGCGAAGACAAAAGTGTGTGAGCCAGAGGCTAAAGAACTGTGAGCTAGCTCACACTAACTCAGCTTAGAGAGAACACTGGTCAGCACGTCACCCGGGGGTGCCTCCCCAATGTCCCCCAGTGACAGGCTGCCATCACTTCTCTCTGTATGGGGAGTGATGTCAGCATGTCAACAGGAACATCAGCTGGTGAGGGCCCCACTGCTGGTAAGTTTCCCTGCCAGTTGCTAGGCCCTGTCTGGCGGGTTAAATTTGGCAACAGTGACTTAGGTTTAATAAACTGTGCTTCAGTGCAAGGGAATGGCCAAAATGAGCAGAGTTTCAGCTCCGTGGCGTTTTGTGAATTTAGTCTTTCTTCCTGAACGAAAGTAGGCCTCTATCAAAAGAGCACTATGAATGTATAGTGTTTGATTATGGACAATTGAACAGTTCTGGATGTGCCCAGAAGAGGTCACTAATACCAGTTACAAAACACTTCAGCACATTTATTAAAGTTAATTATGGAAACATCTTCCCACCCCCCAGCAGCGAACTACATAATCCCTTGCTGATTACAAATATTTTATTGCATGAGATTATCGCTATTGTTTTTATTAAAATTATGTCATGTAACACAGTAATGGAAATGTAGCTGCCAAGATTGGCAGACTGCAGATGAATGCAAAGAAAGATGCTTATGATGAGTGTCTAGCAACAAGATGTAGTCAATAGTTGTGCGCCTGATTCTCAAGTCCTTATTTGGAGAGTTAGGGGATTGCAGTGATTTGATATTGCCTCTCCCTCCACCAGAAAGATTACCTGCTTTATTATACCCCATGTGCTTATAACACTTCTGTAGTGTATCAAGTCCTGACAAGTCTGGACATGTCCAGACTTGTCCCGAGACAAACGTCAAGCTTCACTCCTTGAGACAATGGACCAGGTGGATCCTAGCCCGCCCCAATCAGAGGGCTAGGTTCCTGGCCGAGAAGCCAATGGGACTCTCGACCACTGTAAATAACCTATTGGGAAGTGGGGGGGTGTTTTGGGTGGTGGGTTCTGAGGGAATATAAGCCGACCCGCGAACCGGCCAAAGTCGTCTTGTTCCTGATCGAATAAAGTACGCTTTGCTGAAATCACTCTCCGTCTGCGTACTTTTCAACTTCCCTCCTCCATTGACTGTTGGTGCTGATACTTGGAAGATGCTTTCTTTAAAAAATCATGTTGGTTGCCAATTTTCATGAGGTAGAATTTCAATATCAGCATGGCAGGAGAAAGTGTAGGCAAGTGTCACTTCTTTCACTTTGGACCCATCTTGTCAAGTATCTGTCAAACCTCTCCCTGCCACACAGCTTTTGGAGGCTGAGGAGAATATTTCAAGCTGTTATCACTTTAACTCTGGCTTTACATTGCACTGAAATTTCAAAGTTATGAGTGCTGGGAACATGGGAACTGATAGGTTCTTTTTCTTTGTGAATCTCAATATAGGTCCTTCCGGGCTCCCCAGACTGCTGGCAGTTCCATATCCACAGTCATCCACAGCCCTTGCTGTCACCATACACATGAGAAAGGACACACAAACCGAACCTGACCTAAAATCAACTGCCCTGCCCCCAGCTGTAAGTTGAAACCTGGCCAGGAAATGAACTGATTATGACCAAGGAATTATTAGAGAGTTCTACCAGAATTTTCTGAACATACATCCTCCAAACCAGAGTAGAAAACAAACCAGAAGTGTATCCTACTGAATATGCTGCTCTGGATACAATTGGGGGAGATCCAGGGTTATCATAGCAGCCATGAAATCCTGAGCCACTCCAGAGAAAGTGGGCTTTAGCATGGAAGTTGATCCCCCAGGACTACATACTTTCAACATGACCCTGAGACCACTTTCACTAGCTCAGGAAGGGAGACTATTAAAAATCAAAAGGCGTGGAAACGAAAAATTCACTCTAGCATTTTGGTTTTTCCTTTAACCCATTTCTATTTGTAGCCTAATTCTAGTAGGCAAAGCCAAAATGACTAAAATAACAATCCCCATTACATTCCTACACATTTGTAAAATGTAAAATGTTATGTAGCACATGAAGCAGCAGTCTCTAAAAGTGGTGGCAAGAGTGTATTGGTCTAAAGAATTAAGTAATACTCCAGACAAGACCACACAATGATGGAGAGATAAATAAATAAATGGGTTCTTTATAATCAAGCAATATCCTCCTGCCTGACCAAAGTAATGTGATCTGAACATCTAATGTGAGACAGATCTCTGGCAGTCAAGTGCAGAACCTTCTTGAAGTTGCTTATGTGATATAACTGAGTACTAATAAGCGAAGCCATATTAGAATCCACATGAGAACAGATCAGACTGGCCTCATCAGAGGACTGATAAACAAAATGAGCATATTCTGGCAGTGTTTGTATAAGGCAGTCCACAAAGGCCAGTTTGGCTAAATGTTGCAAACTGTGAGTTTCAAAACGGAAAAAAGGAAAAAACCCTCAAATGAGTCAAATCCTATCACAAATGAATTAGTTTTGCATTACAAATGAAAGGTTACACTACTAATAAAGGTAAAGGTTCCCTTGCTCTAAAGCCAGTTGAATCCAACTCTAGGGTTGCGGTGCTCATCTCCGTTTCAAAGCCGAAGAGCCAGCGCTGTCTGAAGACGTTTCCGTGGTCATGTGGCCGGCATGACTAAACACCAAGGCGCACGGAACGCTGTTACCTTCCCACCGAAGTGGTACCTATCTATCTACTTGCAATTTCTTGCTTTTGAACTGCTAGGTTGGCAGGAGCTGGAACTAGAGATGGGAGCTCACTCCATCATGCGGCACCCGGGTCTCGAACTGCTGAACTACTGACCTTCCACAGCCTGCAGTTCAGCGCCTTAACCACTTGAGCCACCACAGCCCCTACTCTACTAATAGATCACTGTCAATACAGAGGACAGAGATGGAGAGAATCCACACGGACAACATTTTATTTATTTATTTATTTATTTTATTGCATTTTTACCCCGCCCTCCCCGTGAACGGGCTCAGAGAAGACGAACCATACACAGATGGTTAACTTTTGAGATAGGGAAAGGTTTCCCAAAGGCAGGTGCTGAAACCAACTCCTATAATCATCACCGCATGCTTTACTTTAAGAATCTAAAGTACTGTCCTGAAAAATTGCACTTTCTTCCACAGTGGGGCTATGAAGAAGGCTGTTTTCAACAAATTAATCAGCAGAACTCAGCTGGATCCGGGGTTGCCCTCACCATGCAAGATTTCAGAAGAGTGGCCAACTTCCAGGACTTTCTGGGCCTTGGACAATGGACCTGGAAAAACTCCTGTAAGCCATACAAGCTTGTGGACATGAGGCCAAGACTGAACGGAGTTGGCGTGGGTGTAAGCTTTTGGTTACACCATAAGATTCCTTTCACTGCAGTGTAGTCATCATCACGGCAGTACGAGAGTGCACTGGGAAGACTCATCTCTAGAGCTTGTGGCAGGGCTGGGTTGCCTAAGTGCTGGCCCCATTAGGGCTGTCAATCTGTATTTCAAAAACAGTGACTTCTTACTTGGCAGGGTCAGGAGAAAATGTAGATCAAGGGCAGTGCTGGTAGGTCAAGGGTGAATTCTGGAGGAGTATTACAAATCAAGGTGGAGCGCTGATGAAATCTGGTGGGACAGGGATGGGAATCTGGTTGGGCATCAAATGGTGTGTGGCAGAAATCTGGAAGTTTCTGCTTCTGCAGGCCCTAATATGGCTATCTGATAGAATATTATTTTACTGCACCCGTAGGGGCCTTCTCTATTTGAAGGTCTCTTTGTAGGATGAGGGATCTGATAGTCCTGTGTGTAAAATATGAACATTTTTAGAGCTGACATCCTTATTATTCTAAAGTTGGCCAAGGAAGAAACTGTCTGGACTGGAGGAACATGAATTCCATTTGGAGTAAGGTATAATGTGGCATGAGATTTCCTGCAAATTGCTCACAGGGGAGACCTTGGTGGGTGTGACTCAGACATTAGGTCTCAACTTTTTAAAAAGGGAAAATAAGTCACTGGAAATGGAAGTCTAAAAAGGAAGAGAAAACTTAGTGAAGGAAAAAGAGAAAGATAATAAACCTCTAGTTTTTCCATATTTCATTGTGGTAAGAATGGAATAGGGCACTTGCAAGTGAGAAATGGAAAATGTCATTTCTGCTAATGTTGGAATGAAGTTGTATAATAAATTTTTGAAGTCATGACTCTTTCCATTCTGCCAAAGGTATTTTTTAAAATAACACTTCAATCTCAGCAGTGTCCTTACTTTTCTGGCTGGTGATTGAATGAAACATGGATCTAATTACAACCATCTTAGTTTGTTCTTAGGTGGCTTCCCCGGCTCTCAAGTCCAGGAAAAACAGAATGCTCCTGTTTTCATCTCAACAATCTTGCCAACTGTGAACTGAATGTCTACCTTAATGGCATCTGACTTACACACAACCATACAACTAAGTACCTTGGCAATACCCTGGACAGGACCTTGAGCTATAAATGCCATCTCACCAATGTAGTAGTGAAAATATGCACGCAAAACAACATTCTCCGAAAATTATATGGTACAACTTCAGGTGCATCTGCTACAACACTTAAATGCTCAGCTTTGGGTTTGGTGTATAGTACTGCAGAATACAGTGCTTCAGTGTGGCTCAACAGCCCCCGTGTCAACAAACTTGACATCCAACTCAATACAACAATGAGAACCATCAGTGGATGTATCTGGCCTGTAGCTATGGTGGGGCATTTTGGGGCTCCACCCCCACAAACAGGAGGCGCACCCCACAAAGGCTCTCCCCCTCTCACCCCCTGAGGCATTAAAAGGGCCCTCCAGCTAATCTGTGGGAGCACATGGCCCACCGATCAGCTGAAGGGCCCTTTAAATCTTGCAGCTGGCCCCCTTGAAAAAGCATTTAAATGGAACCCTTTAAAGGCTGTTTTTCTGGGGGGGGGCAGCCACAAGCTTTCTCTGATCTCCAAGCTACAAAATCACCACTCGGAGATCAGGGGAAGCCTTGCAGGAGGTGAGGGAGAGGGGTGACTGCCAGCTGCATGCCTTCCTTGGAGATATGGGGAAGCCGTGCAGCCGACAGTCGCCCCTTCCCCTCACCTCCTGAAATGAAGAGGGGTGGCTGCAAGGCTTTCCCTGATCTCCAAGTGACGGTTTTGCTACTTGGAGATCAGGGAAAATCTGTGGCCACTCCCCCCCAAAGAAAAACAGCATTTAAAGGGTTCCCTTTAAATGCTGTTTTTCTAGCAGGGGCTGCCTCCCCACCTGATCTCCAAGCGGTGATTTTGCCACTTGGAGATCAGGGAAGGCACACAGCCACCTCTCTCCCTTCCTCCCTCCTCCCCCCTCCCTTGCTCCCCCACAAAATTTCCCCAAGTCCCACCAACCAAAAATTTCTGGCTATGGGGCTAGGATGTATTAAACCCACTCCGACCTACCCATGTTCTGCCACATCACTCCCACATCACTCCCCCACATCTTCAAGACAAGATACTCTTCTTCATGAATGTAGAAAGATAATTGAAAACAGAGAGTTGCCCGTCTACGAAGACATGGCTGACACGGGCCTATCCAGACTAAGATCCCAACACCCAGCAATACAATCTACACAAATCCTACAGTCACAAAATTTCAATCTAGGGAATGCATGGTTGCAAACATGGATGCAATCAGTTCCTCCGATAAACACCAATGAGAGGCCCTCAGGATTTGACTTGCCATGTAAAGTATGGAAGACAGCCAACAGAATACAAACAGGACTTGGCAGTTGTCCAGACTTGTTTAAATGGGGCAAAATACCAGGACCTGAATGTGATTGTGGTGCAGCCTGCCAAAGTGTTTTCCATCTGTCATACGACTATGAGTGTCATGCTTTCCAGGGAGATATAACAGAGCTCTTTTTTTTACTCACCCCAGCTGCAATTGAGTGGATTGAAAATTTAGATATGAGTATTTAGGAGGATTACCCAATTGGTCCGCCCATACCCGTTGTATCAACATATTATATATTATTATATGCCTCCTGTGTGTAACTCTGCCATACAATAAATAAATACCAAGTATAGAGAGATGTGGTTATCGGCTTGATTCACAATTATATTCCGACTGAAGTCATAAGAACATAACAGAACATAAGAGAAGCAATGTTGGATCAGGCCAATGGGCCATCTAATCCAACACTCTGTCACACAGTGGCAAAAAATACCAGGTGCCATCAGGAGGTCCAGCAGTGGGGCCAGGACACTAGAAGCCCTCCCACTGTTGCCCCCCCCCCCAAGCACCAAGAATACAGAGCATCACTTGCCCCAGCCTGAGAGTTCCTATCTATACCTTGTGGTTAATAGCCACTGATGGACTTCTGCTCCATATGCCCATCTAATTCCCTCTTGAAGGTGTCCATGCTTGTAGCGGCCGCCACCTCTTGAGGCAGTGAATTCCATGTGTTAATCACTCTCTGGGTGAAGAAGTATTTCCTTTTATCTGTTCTAACTCGACTGCTCAGCAATTTCATTGAGTGCCCACGAGTTCTTGTATTGTGAGAAAGGGAGAAAAGTACTTCTTTCTCTACCTGCTCTATCCCATGCATAATCTTATAAACTTTGATCATGCCACCCCTCAGTCCTCAAATGTAAAAGCCCCGGTGGCTTCTTGTAGGAGAATTATGATTACTTGAATTTCACAAAAACCATTGTTTCTGCCTTAAAGTGTTGAATCAGGTTTTTTAAAACATAAAAGCTAACCTAAATCATTTTACTTTAGTTCAGGTTGAGTAGATGGGGCATCATTATGGTTTAGGTTCAGCCCTTAGTCCAGTTTTAAAAAACATTTGAATTGGCTCATCTCCTTTGGTTCTGATTATAACAACTTCCATAGACACTTCTGCCTCCACTACATCCCATTATCTTTGTAGGCTTTCAAGGGCGGTATCTTGATTTTTTTCATTTGTATGTCAAGTTCAATGCCAGGAGACATTCTCATTATGGCAGAACTGCTGCCCCTGGAGATGCATCGAAGTACGTGGGTGAGCTTTCATGTTGCATACATATTGATAATTCAGTGACAATCACCACCAACAATACCGCATACAGTAATGCTTTACTCCAGTGTGAGGAGCCTTCCCATTATAAGAACATAAAAGAAGCCATGTTGGGTCAGGCCAATGGCACATTCAGTCCGACCTCTGTGTCACACAGTGGCCCAAAACCAGGTGCTATCAGGAGGTCCACCAGCGGGGCCAGAACTCCCAGAAGCCTTCCCAGTGTTGCCCTCCAAGCACCAAGAATACTGAACATCACTGCCTCAGACATAGTCTTCCATTTATACCTGGTGGCTAATAGCCACTGATGGATGTCTGCTCCATATGTTTATCCAATCCCCTCTTGAAGCTGTCTACGCTTGTGACCACCACCACTCCCTGCAGCAGCAAATTCCATGTGTTAATTACTCTTTGGCTGAAGAACTACTTCCTTTTATCTGTTCTAAGCCTACTGATTAATTTCATTGAGTGCCCACAAGTTCCTGTATTCTGAGAAAGGGAGAATATTACTTCTTTTTCTTCCTTCTCTTTCCCATGCATAGTTTTGTAAACATCTATCATGTCACCCCTCCATTGTCGTTCCTCCAAACTAAAGAGCCCTAGCCTCTCTTATGCAAGAGAGCCTTCTGCCAAAGCTCTCTGTGGTTCTTTGTGCCAAGGGAAAGCACCACCACTATAACAGAGTAGATTCTGGTATTCAAGTCACAGAGCTTTCAGGCTCAAGCATCCCAGTTGAATGGAGAGTGTTCCCATTTGTGCAAGTGAGTGCTGATACGTCAGTTCTCTACAGGCCATGTATGAAGCAATGCTGTACTAATTTCACATGCTGTACAAATTTCCTAATAAAGATAGCTTTGTATTGAGGGGTTTTTTATTATTTCAAAGAAGCCATAAAAGGCAAAAGGGCTTTCTTTCAAAAGTGCAATGTTTACCTGAATGAGATTAATAGAACAGAGCACAAGTCTGGGTAAAATGAAAAAAAATCCCTCCTCTAACATCTCCCCCCCCCCCCCAAAAAAAAGGAGTCTTTTTTTTTGGTGGGGGTTAAATCAGAAGCTGGGGTCCCAGTTGCAGAATCAATCAGGTAAAAGTGCGAGGGGGGTTGGTTTCTTTTGGAAGAGAAGCAGGTTGTAAACGAGTGCCATGTAGTGGTTGGACTGTTGGACTAAAATCTGGGAGACTCACATTTGAATCCCCAGTCTTCCATTAATGCTTGCTAGGGAGACTCACATTTGAATCCCCAGTCTTCCATTAATGCTTGCTAGGTGTCCTTGGCCAGTGACATACTCTTAGTTTAACCTACCTCACAGGCTTGTTGTGATGATAAAATGGAGGGCAGGACAACGATGTGAGCCACTTTGGGCCACCATTAAGTAGAAACAGCTAGATAGCACCTTAGAGACCAACAAGATTTTGCAGGTATGAGCTTTCGGGAGTCAAAGCAAGTACCTGATGAAGGAAGCTTTGACTCTCAAAAGCTAATATTTCCCCAAATAGTTTTGGTCTCAGGTGGTAGTGGACTCAACTCTACCGCAAATCAGCATGGCAACCCCTCTGAAACTGTCTTCATTGGGGAGGGAGGCGGAGTATAAATGAAGTAAATAAGCTAAAGCTGGTGAAATGGCCCCTGAAGGAAAGCAAAAGTGCAGAATTCGGAGCTCCATTTTACAAAATCCCTCAAATTTACAAAATTTGCTTCAACACCCCCCTGAGAATTCACCCCCCCCAAGCTAGTGCATACATGCAAAGCTCCCCATTTTTCCTCCTGCTAGTCGTGGAACTTGGTGGGATTTTGGTGTAGTTCAATCAGTGTAGCTGAACACTCTCTCTTCTGGCTCCCACCTGGTGGAACAGCCTGCCCGAGGAGGTCAAGATGGCTCCCATGCAGCTTTCATTCTACTGAATGTGTAAAACCTCATGCTTGGGCTACTGTGACATGCTGTGCATGGGGCTGCCCTTATAGATAATTCAGAAATTTATTTTAGTGAAAAATGTGGTGGCCTGGTGTAAATACATTACAGTTGTGCTGAAGCAACCATGTGGACTGACCACTGGTTCACAGAGATGTATGAGTGAGGAATTACCGTGGATTCTACTGTCTGATGCTGAGACTGTACAGGGTTGATTTCCACAGTATGGAGTGTACAGTTTGGGTCTTGGTCCCCAGCATGTGTCCTGTGTAACAGTCACATAAACCAGTGGATTCCTAGAAAGGACTGATGTTTGTTCTAGGTTTTCCTTGGATGTGACATCATGTTGTTAACCTGATATCAATTTTGGGGGGTTTATTTTTCTTTCACTGCTCCTCCAAACAGCATCAGGAAGAGAAGGTTACTGGCAGGATGTCTCCAGCCATGATGGGAGACCTGGAAACCCTGGCCAGCAGAGTGAGCAGGATTGGGCTGTTGCCCTTAGTGAGAATAATAATAGCAGCTCCAGAGAGAAACTGAGCCTTCCTAGTACCTAACATTAAGATAATTAATCAAGGCCTCTCAGCTATTAATCAGACGCGAAAGGAACTTGCTGAATAAATGTTTGCCAGGGAAAGACCTACATTAACATTTAACCCAAACTGCTGTTCAGTGAGGTAACCAAGATTGCTTCCAAATATACCTTACCCTGCCTAGAAATCTCCCTTCTCTTTCTTTATTTTGAAATATTTCCAGGACCTTGGACAGTCCTCCTCCTCCTCCTCCTCCCTTCAGCCAATCAGGCACCATATCTATTATCTCACCCTTTCCACTTTCAAAACTGGAAAGAAAACAAGATTTAATTTTGAATTCAAGTAGCTTGCCCTATAATTGAGTTAGTATCTGTTCCCAAACAGATCCAGGATTACATATTTTGTGGCAACAAAGCCCAGGTCTAGATACCCTGTCATGATTCTTCTTCACTGCTTTGCCTCACTGGGATTTACCTTCTGGATTATCAGACCCCTGCATTTGGGAACTGGACTTTTCCCAGATCTGTGTGGCTAGGCATGAAGTGCAACTACAGTCGACATATACACTGTACTGATTTAGCATTATTTTTATGGTGGTTTTAGTTATAATAGTGGCAATAAAAAGAGCTGGAAGCACTGTTTGCTGGGCTATGTCATCTGTAGGGCAGGAAACAGGAAGTAGAAAGGAGGAGATTTTGACCTGGGTCTAGATTACTTTAGTAAATTCTACAATAAATCTAGTTTTGAACATAAATTGTATTTAGGAATGTCATCCTGCAGGTAGGACCTGGGGATCCCACAGAATTACAGCTCATCTCTGGACTACAGAGATCAATTCCCTTGGAGAAAATGGATACTTTGGAGGATAGACTCTATAACATTGTACTCCAATGAGGTCCCTGTTCCCCTCCAGGCTCCATCTCCAAATCTCCAGGGGTTTCCCAGCCTGGATCTGACAATACTTTGCCCAGAATCTCCCACCAGTGGCCAGGGGGGACCTGGCAATCCTAATTCTATTGCTTGATGCAATATCTTTTCATATGTTATAAACTAACCTTGACTCTTGTGGCTTTTTATGGTACCCAAATCAGACCCTGTGTCAGGCCAAGCATGTGAAGTGCATCCCTACACATGTAGAACTAGAACATGGATTCTGAGTTAGAGATTGTTTAAGTCAAGTCTATACACCCAAGTCTATACAAGGCTCACAGTCAATGCGAGATTCAACATTGGGGGCGGGGGGGGGTGTGCGCCTGTAACCGTTTTTCACCAGTAATGCACTGAAGTCACGGTCACACTGGAAGTGATGTCAGTACATTGGGTCACTGGCCATTGCCTCCCATTTACCCAACTGAGCAGGTCCACAGTGGGAAATCAGCTGTCCGTAGGGGGAACTTGGCAACCCTCGTTCCCAATATGACGCAATAACTTTATTTCTTTATCTAAAATATAGAGTAGAAAGGAGGGAAGCAAAATGGTGACAGTCAGGACAGTGAGACGAACTATTGTCAAACAACACAGGGCAATTTACTTCTGGAAATCCAATTTTAAAAAAACATTCTCATTTGCACAATCCTAGTGTTCCATTGTATTACTTTTACCTAGCACCCTATTAAAGTTATGTTTAATCCAAATTATGTTCCTCTCATATGACTGACCCTGAAAATCTAACCCAAAGAAAAGAGATAGGTGAAGGGTTGCCCCCAAATGGATCGAAAGGTGCAGTGAGATAAAAGAGGAAGGATTTTGGAGAGAAGGAGTCCCTAGCCAGGTGTGGATGGTTTGGGAAAACAGCAGTTAACTGTAAGCCTGACAGACTCCAATGGGGGAAGGCAGGAGCTTAGAGATGGGGGAGGGCAAACAGAAAGACAAAGAGAGTACATTTAGGGTGGGAAGCAAAACCGAAGAGAGAAAAGGCATACTCTGTCTGTCTTGATGGGGAGGTCCATTAATTTCAGTGTCAGCAATGATGGAAGCAGGTTCTCCCCTCTGACATGGGAAAACTATTTCAAGAAGCTATTCTCTGATGCTAGCGACAGTATACCTAGTACATCCTTTATTATTCCTCTTGATGTAACAGCATCTTGGTCCAAGGTATCAATTAAGGAGGTCATTTGCCTTATCAAGGGATTAAAACTAGGAAAAGCCCCAGGCGCCAATCTAATCCCTAACAAGCTATTTAAGGCTGATCCACAATGGTGGGCCACAGTTCTGGCCCCAATTTTCACTCAAGTTAACATCAGTGGACAAATACCCCATTAATGGAAACATTCTATTATAGTCTCAATATTTAAAAAGGGGTCCAGAAGTAATCCATCCTGTTATCAACCAATCAGCCCTCTTTCTCTTTTAGGAAAGCTATATTCTGCTTATTAACTAAAGAAGCTCCGGGACTGGATGAAATCAGCAACCTTATTGGGACATGAACAGATAGGATTTATGCAGGGTTCTTCAACATGCAACCATTGCCTAGTTCTTTATCACCTGGCTGAGAAATACTCATCCTTTAAGGGGGGGGAAACTATATGCAGCTTTTATTGACCTCAAGGGGGCCTTAGATTCTATAAATCGCCCCAGATTGTGGAACAAACTTAATCAAACTACTATGGACAAAAGACTCCTAGGACTCATTCAGCGATTATATTCGGATTCAACTGCCCAAGTACAATGGGAATTTAACAAACCAATTTAATTTGGAAAAAGGGAATACAACAGGGATGCTTGTTGGCACCTTTTAAAATTTATATTTAAATGATGTAGCAACAACCTTTAATGACTGCTGCCACCCACCAAATTAGCTGAGATTGGGGTGCCTATTTTGCTCTGCACAGATGATGCCATAATCTTGTCCAAAACTAGGGTTGGGCTTGCAATCTTTTTTCTAATTATTGCTCTCAAGAAAGTCTGGTGATTAGCTATTTGAAATCTAAGATCCTAGTTTTCACCAAGACCAGAAAATGGAACCCATCTCAATGGTCTATCAACGGGTCTAATATTGAGCAAGTCAAGACTTTCTCCTGTTTGGGGATTTTGTTTTCAGCAGATCTGTCTTGGACCTCCCAACTTAGAACAGTGCTTAATAAAGCTAAACCATGTCCAAGCACCATAAATAGGTTCTTTCACAAAAAGAAGGGGGGGGATATATTCCTGGAGTGGTACAAACTTTTAATTTGAAAGTGGTTGCTTTTATCCTTTATGGCTCAGCTATTTGGATTAAAGTTACCTCCAATAACATCAATCAACCCTTAGCCCAATCTTTAAGGAAAATACTGAATATTCCCTGATGTGTGTCAAACATTGTATTGCGGGCAGAATTCGGACAGATATCCTTGGAAGCCAGAGCATGGCTTTATGCCTTTAAACTGAGATTAAAACAGCTCTGTGACAAAGATGGTTTGTTAGCCACTCTAAATCAATATACCCAAATCAACTTGGATGAAAGCCCTAGATGAGAAAGTGATGATACTTGGATTGTCGATAAATGATATTTTTGAGATGGGCAAATCCAAAGCATTTTCTCTGATCAAAAAGCATGTCCTAGAAATCAATTATAGTAGCCTGATTCTGAGACCCCACAGTTTGCTCACCCCTACCTTTTGGTCTTTCTTCCCCATGATCTTTATCTCCCTATACGTACTATCTTACCATACCACGTTACTTTAGAGCTTTTTTGTTTGCAAGACTGAATATTATTCCTACAATGGTTTTACAGGGCCCTATTCTGACAGAATCTGCCCTTGTGGCCTTAATAGTATAGATGCATATCCTTCCATGCCCTGCTTGAATGCAGGTTCTTTGAGAATATAAGGGATCACTGTATTAAGCCTTTAATCAACCAAGCATCCCCCTACACTCTGGAAACCCTGGCTCTTTTGGACAGCAATAAGGATTCGAAGGCCCTGTTCACACTAGACGGTTTGGGCTGGGAGAGGGACGGATCGGGGCCGCAGCAAATGGGTGCAATCCCACAGCAACATCTGGGAATCGTGCTGCGCCCGTTCCCAGCCCGTCCCCAATCCGCCCCTCCCAGCCAAAACCCGCAGCAAAAAAGAACCACCTACCTAGGTGGTTCTTTCCGAAGGGCCGCATCACTGCTGGCCGTGGGATCGCCAGCACATCTTTTCACCAGCGCATCCCCGGCCCCCGGCCGTACTGCGCATGCTTGAGCATGCACAGTTCGGCAGCCTCCCCTCCCACTCGTCTCTTCCTCCCCGGCATCTAATCGTGCCGGGGAGCAATGGCGCCACGGCTCAGGGGATCGTGGGATCCCACTGCAGCGTCTCTTTTTTGGTGCGGCTTTTAGAAGCCGCGCTTTGCCAAGTGTTTTCCCTGCTGTGTGGCAGGGGCCTAAGTTTACTCTAGCAACTGCAAAATTTGTCTCAGTCCTTTTAGCCCTTGCATTGAAAAAATAACAAGCAAATATCTTTTGCTGCTCAAGATCTGTGAATCAATGAGCTTCAAGGGGATAAAAGGAAAGGAAAGGAAGTAGGTTCTGGAGCAGAACTGACTGTGAGAATGGAGAGCTTGGCATGTCCTTCTTATGCACCTGGATTTACCGGGGTGCAAATGGGGAAAGCAGTGCAATTAGCCAAAACTGGTGCAGAATTAAGATCTGCAATGGCATTGAGCCAAAACTTTAGGATATGGCTGCTCATTGGTGAAATATGGTTGTACTGTGATTAGTGCAACTTCAGGATCTGTAACCCCATTGGTGCAAGAGCCATGATGTGAGCTGCCATAGGGCAGTTCAAACTTTTTCTTGTAGAGGGGTTCCAGAGATGACTACTTAGGTGATATAATGAGGGCAGGAGAGGTGCCCAGGTGTAGATGGTTGAATTAACTTGGGTGGCAGGCCTGACAACAGTGGGCTGATGGCCCTTTTTTGGCTCTTGATTGAATTATGAGAGAAGAAAGCCTTGGTTATTGTCCTGCAAACTTGGGTTATTACTCATGGCCAGGGTTTAAGGAGCTTCAGAGGGCCACACATTAATGACTTCATTAATGTGCCCCTGGAACTCTCAAGCAGCCAAGTGTCTTCCTCTTGAAAGTTCCTGGGGAAATATATGCCTTTGCCAGGAGGTCCTGCCTTGATATCAAACATGGCTTCCTCCTAGCTTCTGACTTCAGAAGGCCAAAGGATCTTGGGGTGCAAAAAATGCATATCTCAGAGGGCATGGGGGCAATATTTAAGCCATGTTTCTATGCATGCATACATATCTGCTGACTGAGAATTCACTTCATGCATCTGAGGAGGTAGGCTCTGTACAAAAGGGCCTGATCCCTTAATTGTCCCTAATGAAGTTATTATTTCCAGAGAAGAAAAACCTCAGTCCCATAAATCTTTGCATACTGTTTGGATATAGGGATGTAAACCTTTATTTAGATGCTTGTGGGGAAGGTAACTTGGGTTTTTTTCATTCTTCCCTTTGGTTATTCTAACAGCTGGCTATGCATCCAAGAGGCATATATGACCAAGTAAATCAATGGAAAAATCCCACCTCATCTGGTAAAATCACATTCAGAATCAATTTGACTCACTTTTGCAACAGAAAGGCATCATGTATAATTACTCTTTCAGCATTTAGCAAACCACCCCATTTCTTGTCAGTAGGCTAATATTCAGGAGGTGAGACGTTCTCATGCCTTCAGGCTACCAACACATAGCTTAATAATGAGTTGTAAGATGAGTGAGGATGATATCAGCTTGTTGTGAGTAGGAATGTGCCCCCCAGCAGCAGAAGTAGCAGCAGATGCCAAATTTGTGAGCCTTTTCAGTTACAGGCCTTGTTAGGTGTCTGTGGACACTTGATTGCTGTTGGAGACAAGTGTGAACATGTATGCTCCTTGTCACCACTCCTATGGATTTCAGGAGATTCCTAATTGCTTTTACACATCACAGTTGTACTGAGTATATAATACCACTGGCTTTAATTCAGCATCATTGTATTTTATCCAGTATCTATTATCATAATCTTCTTCATTATCATTATTATTTATAGAATATATTTATAGAATACAATTCATATGTGAACTTGCCTCCCTCCATTAATTGTCTGCCAGGCACATACTAAATATACTAAATACGCTGTACTAAATATGCTGCAGTGTACCTAGTCATCACCTTTCTTACCTCATACAGCGCTATGCAGTGGTTTGGATATGTTTATCCCATGCTTCCTCTAAAGAACTCAGGCTGGTGTGCATTGTTTTCCCTTTCTTACTACAACCCTGTCAGTAAGGTTAGATTGAGTGAAAATGGCTGCTTGTGACAAACAGTTTCAAATTCTGCTCTCCAGAGGTCTCATCCAATCATTTTCAAATGGTAGATTGGAATGTTGAAAGGGAAAGAGAGAAGTATGGCAGTTTAACTGTTGGCCAATTGGGAGTTGGGGGTGTGGGATTTTGGTGGGAGAAGGTGAGGAGAAATGATTTTTACTTTGGAGGTTTGGACTGTACTAAGCCTTCCCTTTAAGTTTTAAAAAGTTTTCCTCTCTCTTAGCAGAGAACAGGCAGGGTGGGGTCAATTGCTCTACAGTCTCACCCAGCCAGGCTTTAGAAATGCTAATTGATCCATGGCTGGATACAATGAGATGGTTCCCTAGCAGGGAATAGAGATTTGGAAGACTTAAGGTGCTAGAAAGTACCTTCCTGGAGACCTCAAGAAAAGCTTCTTTGACCCTTGGGGTGGGCAAGGACAGATAACACTCCTTGACATGGAGAGGAGGCTCTTTGTTTTGCTGATTCCATCTAAGCAGACAGAACTCTCACCAGGACTTCTGCGGAAGGTTGCCATTGCCATTGGGGTACTGCAGGCCTGAAAACAGACTCTAAGGTCATGGTAACCTTTTAGAACCACTGTAACTAGTCAGTTAAGAAGCCTACCTTCGAATAAGATCAGCTAGGGGATGTACAGAGTGAGGGACAAAGGAACTGCATGTTTACACTTTTCTTTTAGATCCCTTGATCAATCTGTTTCTGTGCTGAAAGTATGCATCTGGGCATTTTTTAAATAAAAATTTTATAACTCTTTTAGGGTTGTTGTTGTTTTGCATGTGTGCATGTGTGCTTGTATGCCTGGAAGTCATGGCGACTTCTGGCAACCCATACTGGGAACTTGGATATTTTTCAGAGAGGTGGGTTGATAGCCTGCCACTGCATCCCAAGCCCTGGTATTCCTTGGAGGTCTCTCTTCCAATTACTTGCCAGGGTCAGCCCTGCTTAGCTTCCGAGATCTGATGAGAGCCATCAAAGTTATGTAATTTCTATGGCATACTTTGGTTGTTATTATATACACTCATTTTATTGTATGACACATGAAAAATACATAGCATTTGGTGTCTTTGAACATATTATCAGGGATAGGCAATCTTTTTGGTTTGAATGCACACACAAAAATGCAGCATTTGCCTGTGAAGATGTTGGTTTTCCAGCAAGGAAAGGTAGGGGCAGACAAAGGTTGTACTTGGCTAGGCAAACTGGAAGCAACCCCGGCTCCAGCACTGGGATTCATCTCAGACTAGACTGATGGCTGGTGTTTTGGAGGTGATCATGGGCGTTAACTTGTCTGTTGCCTTCTCCCATGTGGCCAGCTCCAGTGACACTGGCGGAACCTCAGGCACTCTCTTCAGTTGCTTGGGTAGAGATTCAGCCCTGTGTGCTGAGCAAAATGGTCTGGCATGCCACTCTTCAGCATCACTGCCTGGTGTTGCCTACCTCTGCTATAAACTGTAATACACCCATGTTCACTTAAATGTCATCTGCCATGGTGTTCCTGTTTTCCTTAATGACAACCTACGAATCCTCCAACATTGGCCCAGCAATTGCCAATTAAGCAAATTTAAGTACAGTTTTGCCTTGCCCAATTTTAAATAGGATCATTAGAGCCACTTGTTTCATAGAATACATGTGAATAATGTAGTAACACTGGGTGCATCCAGACGGGCAGCTAATACTGCAATTGGCCCGGCTCTAATTTGATCCCAATCTTTTTTATCGGGCATTGCACGACCAGACAGCTCCTCTTACCATGCGCATACTCTGTGGTGGATTGTCTAGACAGCATCCACCTGAAGCAGCAGCACGGTCGGTTTTTTGTTTTTTAAATCTGTTTGTGCATGCGCATCCGCGCCTCAACATGTACTTGTTTTTCTGTGCATGCACGGAGTTGAATGGTTAAAGCACCGCCAGTGGTACCTCTCTCTAGGTACCTTTTAAATTGTCTGGAATGTTTGCGCGGAGCTCTGTGGCTGTTGCGCATTTACATGTTTATGCGCATGTCGCTAAGAATTTTTTTAAATGGCGCCTGCTCGGGATGGTCTGACGTCAGACCATCCCGACGGGAGGATTGCATGCTGGAATGATCAGACGGGGGAAAGTCCGCAATTGGCCCATCAGGAAGTGAAAACTCCAGATTTTAACTAGTATCTTTTAATTACGGCTCCGAAGTGTGGCAAAACAGGATGCTCACGGAACAGGCACATTTCCCAGATGTTGCTGTCTGGTCATGACCTTTAAATACTCCAGGCACTCATGCCTGGCGCAGAGCTAAAACTCCATTTGATTGGGACCGCTGTCTCCTTAAACTTCCATGTTATGTCAGCCATTGTCGACAGAGGCTTTTCACACCAGATAAGTAGTACTTTACTATTTGAGGGGATGGAGGATGTGCTATCCATTTTTCATTGGGTAATCACCTTGTGACATGTTTATGCAATCCATCACTTCAAAACATAATATTCTATACATTTCCGTAATGTCACCACAGAACTGAAATCTGCTTTATCATGAACATGTTCATACTTTTTAAATTTAAAACTGTATCACTCTCTTCACAAAATAACTGAAAGTAGAACTCAGATATTCACTGAAAATTCTAGTATTCTGCACCTAGATGCCATATCTAGGTGCAGAATACTAGTTAGAGCAGGGCTTTTTTGTGGTGGTACTCACCAGTATGGAGCACTGTCACATTTTGAAGGTGGGGGTCTCCCAAGTCCTTTTTTTAAAAAAAGCACTGAGTTAGAGTATCAGACTAGGCTACAGGTAACCTGGGTTCAAATTCCTACTGTCACAAAGCTTATTGGTGATCATGGGCCACACATGTTCTCTCAGGCTAACCTACTTTAGGGGGCTGTTGTGAAGACAAAATGGAGAAAAGAGAACTATGTACACTGACTTTCTCTAAGGATGCTGTAAAATCACTAGTGAGGCTCATGTCTTGTTCACCAGTTATAAACAGGGAGCTGATTTGTTCAACTGACTGTTTTTC
>NW_015173779.1:117741-132742 GCF_001447785.1 Gekko japonicus
CCCCACATGCATACAGCGTGGTGGACTTATATTCCCCCCACCCTTACTCCACTGCTGCACCACTAAGTATGCAGTTGTTTAAATAGACAGTTAAACAAGTCATGAATCATATAAATAAATGCTATGGTGTTTTGTTTTGTTTTTTAAAAACCCTTCTACTATTTGCTGTTCATCTAAATAGTTTTAGTGACATTCATGATCTGTTTGGTTCAGTACGATTTTCACACGTGCACACTTATGCAAAAACTCAATTCAAGCCTATTCAACAGGTATCTGAGTCATCTCTCCCTTATTATAATCCAGTAGTGGGTGCCAAAATTCTAAAATGCGCCCCGTTAGTGTATGGATGGAAAAATTGCCACTCAGAAGACGCTATATTATAACAAACAAGACCACGGTGTAATGTAACCAGCAAAACAATAAATCACCGTGTATGAGTATACAATATAAGCAAATATTTATATATAATGCTTTTGAAATTAAATTGTCAGCAAAATTACAACTATAACAAATTAAATGCAATCTTAGGCTTGACAGTACATATGAGACACTACAGTATAATTTTAGACAAACAACGGATATCTAGTATAAGTCCGTTTACGAATCCTTCTTCAGGTTTGTCGTCTGTTTTCTTATCTTCAAACAAATAAAGTGCTGCAAGCTGCAATGAAGTGTAACATGCTTAATACTAACAAAAAACTTAAAATTTACTCAAATATACAAGGAGGATTTACAATTTATAAACTCACCATTATTTCACAATGTAAATTTCATATACAGTTTTTTGTACGTTTTCACGCTTAATCTAAAGGAAAGCAGACAAGCACAATGAATATTCTACAGTCCATCAGTGACACATATACAGGAATAATTTCAAGAAAAATAATTATTTCAAAATTTACCAACCTGGTGACTGGGGAGCTCCTATCATGCTCTCATGTGACAGAGTCTACAATGTGATATTTGGCTCAGCTACCCTCAGTGTGGCACAATGTCTCAATGGAAAATTTGTAGGATCCAACAGGTGTGATGTTTTAAGATGGCATTTTTATCTTAAAGGTACCCTGACCATTTACAGAAAGGAACTCAAATCAAGTTCCTGATTTAATCCTGATGGAATCAGTGTATGTAGTCTGAAAATAAGTTCAGCTTCTTTCTGTAGTAAAACCCGGGATATGTCTACTTGATTGTAGGATTGTGATCTATAATGAAACAATACCATAAATTTGAAATCTTCTGGTTTGTGTGCTGCAGTTTTGAAATGGGCAACCATTGGAGCAGACTCCACCTGGTTCCTAATGCGAGATAGATGTTCCTGTATACGGATTTTTATAGGTCTTGTACTGATTCCTATGTAGACCAATTTACACACACATACACAGGCATATACTACATTAGAGGTATTACAATTACTGAAGTGATTAATCTTCACTTGCTCTGTACTAGTAGGATGCTGAAAGACAGAGCCTACAATAGATAGTGGACATACATTACAACTTTTCCCACATTTAAAGTGTCCCACTCTGACTGGAACTGTATTGGAATGTCTACTTATATCAGAATGGACCAAAACATCTCCTAAATTTCTGGTTCTTCTAAAACCTATTACAGGAGTCAGGGAGCATCCTGGAACCTCACTAAGTAAATGCCAGTGTTTTAATATAATGTTTTTAATAGGTTTTGCTAAGAGGTTGTATTGAAAAGCACACTGAATGCGATTGCTCTCTATTTTGGTTTTGTTCTGTAATAAGGACATTCTATTTACTTTATTGGCTCTAGAGTAGGCAGAATAGACTATGTGTTCTGGGTACCCTCTGTCTAAAAATTGACCCATCATTTTCTTAGAGTCCTGCTCATAGTCAGAGCAAAGTGTGGAATTTCTTTTAAGTCTCAATAATTGTCCATATGGTATGTTGTTACGTAATTGGGGTGAGTGATAAGAATCATATTTTAAGAATGAGTTCTTGTCAGAGCTCTTACAAAACGACTTGAAATATAGTGTTCTATTATCACTGATGGTAATGAGCACATCTAAAAAGTTAATGTGATGATGATGATGATGTTCAGTAAACTTAATAGTGGCATGTAATGAATTTAGCCATACACAGAATTGCTGGAATTTACTTTCATCTCTAAACAGACAGATAATGTCGTCAATATATCTTTTCCAAAAAAATATATGGTCATAAAAGGGATTTCCTGACTGATCAAAAATAAATTTCTCTTCCCAATCTGCCATATATAAGTTTGCCACACTGGGTGCTATGGGGCTGCCCATCGCCACACCACTGATTTGAAAGTAAAAAGAATCTGCAAATCTAAAGTAATTCTTCTCAAAAATCAAGTCAACAAGCTCCATTAAAAAATGAGTAGGAGGAAACTTCATAGTACGTAATTCTAGATAATTTTCCAAAATTAAACGAGCTTCATCAAGAGGTATATTAGTGTAGAGTGAAGATACATCAAATGTAGCCAGGAAAACATCTTCAGGCACATTAAGGTTTTCCAACTTACAAATCAGATCTTTGGTGTCCTTAATATATGTTCTAGTTCCTGGGATAAATGGCTGTAGAAAAGAGTCTACATACTTAGCTAAAGGTTCTAAAAGAGAACCTATGCCACTTACAATAGGTCTTCCTGGAGGAGGTAAGATTCCCTTATGCATTTTCGGTAGAATATAAAAAGTTGGCACCTTTGGATATTTTTGTAGGAGATAAGAAGCTGTTTGTTCATTAATATATCCCATTAGGGCAGCTTCCGTTACAGTAATTCTGATAACATTCATGATATGTTTAGTAGGGTCTGTCGCACTGGGTAGATAAAAGGACCTATCCTCTAATTGTCTGTTAATTTCTTGAATATAGTCTGCTGTGTTCATGACTACAATTCCTCCCCCCTTATCAGCAGGTTTTATAGTAATCTCTGGGTCTTGTGTTAAATTAGACAAGGCAGTCATTTCTTCTTTAGTTAGATTGTATTTTCTCCAGTGTTTACTTCTGTTTTCCAGGGCTGCAATGTCCCTAAGAATCACCTTCTCAAAAGTAGTAACAGTGGGTTCCGACACACTAGGTACAAAGGATGATTTAGGTCTAAATTTATTGAAGCTACCTGAATCCGTGCCAAACATACATTTTAACTTTAACATCCTAATTAACCGAAATACATCTATCCGTGTCTGGAAGTCATTGTAGGAGGGAACTGGGACAAAGCCCAAACCTTTATTTAGGACTGCCAAGTCTATTGGTGATAAGGGACGGGAGGAAAGGTTTATCACTAGGTCCTCCTGCGTCCTCTGCGTGGTTGAAAATCCAAAGGTACATCTCTGCCTCGCTTTTTAAAAATACGTTTAGTCTTACTCTGATCATTATTAGGCTGCTCTGCTGACGTACTAGGTATCTCCTCCCCCTCAGTGGAAGGGCCTTCAGAATTAGATAACGTAAGATCAGCCCAAGAGACTCGTTTCCTAATATTACTCCTAGATAATGAACACCAATTGTAAACTTGAGAGGAGGAGTAGTCTCGTGCATCCCTATTGAATTTTTTTATTTTAAATTCCTTAAGATTGTTTTCAAATTCTTTCATCTGGGCCTGCACCTCCTGTAATTTAAGCTCATAATTAGCTTGTGTTAAGTTTGCCTGTAAGGAGTTCCTAGCTTGCTCTATCTCTTCTTCAAGTTTGTCCAATTCTGTCTGTGAATGGTCTATGATAAGCAACATTAAATCTGTGGAACATTTATTCATGATAGCTATCCATTTCATACGAAATTCCTCACAATCCACAAACAAAGTGGGAGCCTTCTGAAGTCTAAGTCCTCGAGGGATCCGTTGTTGTCTAACATAATCAGTTAAAGAGACTGCATGTAAATGGAGCCTGATTTTCCTTTTATATAAGTTAGAAATTTCATTCCAATCCATTTGTGCAGTTGTCTGGCCTTCCTCTAACATACTAGGTCTATTTGCCAAAATTCTATCCCTTTCCTTATCTGAAAAAGTAAATTGCTCACCCCAACGTTCCATGTCTAAAGGGTATATTATAACAAACAAGACCACGGTGTAATGTAACCAGCAAAACAATAAATCACCGTGTATGAGTATACACTATAAGCAAATATTTTTATATAATGCTTTTGAAATTAAATTGTCAGCAAAATTACAACTATAACAAATTAAATGCAATCTTAGGCTTGACAGTACATATAAGACACTACAGTATAATTTTAGACAAACAACGGATATCTAGTATAAGTCCGTTTACGAATCCTTCTTCAGGTTTGTCGTCTGTATTTCTTATCTTCAAACAAATAAAGTGCTGCAAGCTGCAATGAAGTGTAACATGCTTAATACTAACAAAAAACATAAAATTTACTCAAATATACAGGGAGGATTTACAATTTATAAACTCACCATTATTTCACAATGTAAATTTCATATACAGTTTTTTGTACGTTTTCACGCTTAATCTAAAGGAAAGCAGACAAGCACAATGAATATTCTACAGTCCATCAGTGACACATATACAGGAATAATTTCAAGAAAAATAATTATTTCAAAATTTACCAACCTGGTGACTGGGGAGCTCCTATCATGCTCTCATGTGACAGAGTCTACAATGTGATATTTGGCTCAGCTACCCTCAGTGTGGCACAATGTCTCAATGGAAAATTTGTAGGATCCAACAGGTGTGATGTTTTAAGATGGCATTTTTATCTTAAAGGTACCCTGACCATTTACAGAAAGGAACTCAAATCAAGTTCCTGATTTAATCCTGATGGAATCAGTGTATGTAGTCTGAAAATAAGTTCAGCTTCTTTCTGTAGTAAAACCCGGGATATGTCTACTTGATTGTAGGATTGTGATCTATAATGAAACAATACCATAAATTTGAAATCTTCTGGTTTGTGTGCTGCAGTTTTGAAATGGGCAACCATTGGAGCAGACTCCACCTGGTTCCTAATGCGAGATAGATGTTCCTGTATACGGATTTTTATAGGTCTTGTACTGATTCCTATGTAGACCAATTTACACACACATACACAGGCATATACTACATTAGAGGTATCACTCCAGGCCGGCGAACGGTCCGACGGCTTCCCACCCCCCAACCCATGGCCCACCCACCCATCCTACCTTTCTAGGGCCCGTTGTCTTCCTCCTCAGCGGGCTTTACGGCTAGTTTTGTAATAAACCAAAAAGATCTTGTGATCAGCTCACACCTGTTTCCCACAGTTGAACATAGTATGTTTACCTGTTGAGCACATTTGCTGTAAGATTTGCAGCATCCCTACACTTCACTCCTTGAAAAAAGAGTGGGATGCACTTCAGTACTTTATATAAAGCTCTTCTTTTATTGCATATTCTTAAAAGCCAGGTAATAAAGAGTCAATTGTATTCACTCAAAAGATACAGATCATTTTAAAAATGGCATTCAGTAGGCATTAATCTTCTCACAGCTACAGAACTGCAGTTAACCATATTGCTCTTTATGTTGATATGAATTTTGGGTGTAACAGGAATGAAGACATGGCATCAAGCCATGTAGATGTTGGACGCACAATATCATCACCAGGAAGTTGTTTGAATGGTGAGAACATTGTGCTGTGCAGCCGGGTAATCCAAGCCCACTGAGATCAAGTCTTGATCTAGGGAAACTCACCTCAAATGAACCCAGTGAACCTTATGTTAGAAACAAATAACTTTTGGATTTTATTTGAGTGGGAAAGCACAACTAATTTCCCTTGGATTGGGATTACAGTGCATGGATTGCATGGGATTAGGACAAACCTATACAGGGGTCTTTTGGGGCCGGAGTGCGCCGGAGCACCGCTCCAGCAGCCCAGGAGACTGCGCTAATGGCAGCGGCAAGCCCCGCCCCTAGCTCCCCACGCCGAAAGCCCCGCTGCCACATCTTCCAGGCCTGCGCAGGAGCGCTGTGGCTCAGAGGAGGCCGGAGAGCCCCACCGCCGCATCCCCCGGGCCCACGCAGGAGCGCTGCAGTTTGGGGGACGCCAGTAGAGCCCCACCGCCGGCTTCCCCAGCTCCCGCCGAAGCGGTAAGTAAGGGATCCGTGGGGGTGGGGGTGACGGGGGCTTGATGGGGTGTGTGTGGGAGAGCTTTTGAAGATGCCCCCCCCTGCTTCCCCTTCTGACATCACTTCCAGTGATATCAGGGGGCATGGCATATGCTAATAACCTAGTAGCTCATTAGCATACCATATGCTAATGAGCTACTGCAGCTCTTTTTCTATGAAAAGACTCCTGAACCTATATATTCACTGACCCCTGTTGATTTTTACAAGAAATTATGCAGGGTCAAAAGGAAATATCTGTGGCTATAACAGTGGCAGAATGTTCAATGTGACACTGAGAAAAATTGCAAGTGATATAGTCATCTATTGAGAGGCTACTTGCAATATATATGTGCTGCTTTTTCCAGGTCTTTGGCTTTCATTGTAGAATATCTATCTGTTGCTGGACAGCTGCCCAGATTCCGCCCCAGAAAATCTGACCAGGGCACTGGAGGCCATGGACGGATAGCTGCAGCAGAGCCGGCTGAAACTTAATCCAACAAAGATGGAGGTCCTGTACCTAAGCTGGGGGGGGGGAGGGTTGAGTTGGGAATCAGGCTGCCCATCTTGGATGGCACGCCACTTGTGCCAGTCCAGAGGGTGAAGAGCCTGGGGGTGATCCTGGATGCCTCTCTTACTATGGAGGCTCCTGTCACCACAGTTGCCAGGTGTGTCTTTTATCATCTTTGGCAGATCAGGCAGCTGGCTCCCTACCTCTCCCCCCAGGACATGGCTACAGTGACCCATGCACTGGTCACTTCCAGGCTTGATTACTGGAACTTGCTCTATGCAAGCTTGCCCTTGCAGCTGATCCAGAAACTCCAACTGGTACAAAATGCAGTGCCATGCTTGCTGAATGTGTTGCCTGTGCGGGCACACATCCAGCTGGTGCTACGCCATTTGAACTGGCTACTGAGTACCGGTGTCATGCCTGCCCTTGACTCAGCCCCAGAGCCAGCTACTGACAGCCTAAGAGGGAAGGAGTCTGTGCCTTTAAGAGCTGAAGAAGCATCAGGATCTGCACCTACTGTAAGTACTGAGGAGGATACACAGCAATCTGAGTCAACTACAGGATGGTTTGCACCTGGGATTGAGCAGGCCACAAGCAGCTCACCACCTGCATCTCCCCCATCTGTAAGTAGGCTTAGGGATCAGAGACATCAGGAGCTGGCTAGCCGATGAAAAGAAGCACGTTCAAGAGGGCGGAGATCCTTGAGCCCTGAGTTTTAACAGCAGCCAGGACCTCGCACAAAGGTGCTAATGAGTTAATGGGCCAGAGCACTATTTAGTAGGGCCTCTGGCCATGAGCAATTTGTGCTGGTAACCTTGTTCGTAGAACCAGACGCTCTGCACCTTGATTCCTGTTTGACTCTGTGGCTTTTGGACTCGGCTTGTGTTTGGACTGCTCTGGCTCCTGACTTCCAGCTTTGAATCTGACCACGCCCTCGGATTTGCTCCCTGTACTCTGACCTCTGGCAGTGTTTAACTACGGCTTTGTCTGGTGTTTTGGGACTTGTTTAATGCTCTGCTGACTGCTCTCCCCGGCTGACCTTTGGACTTGTATTGTGACTCCCCCTGTCTGCCTGCCTCCCTGGCTCTACCGTGACAACTGGATCCACTTCAAGGTACTGTTTTTTACTTTTAAAGCCTTGCTCGGCCAGGGACTGACATACCTGCAGGACCGCCTCTCCCAAGAGAGCCTTGCAGTCAGTGGATCAGCATCTACTGGTAGTCCCCAGCCCAAGGGACATCCCTCTAGCGTTGACCAGGGCCACAGCTTTTTTGGCCCTGGCCCCAGCCTGGTGGAACAAGTTCCCATTTGAGATCAGGGGCCTGTGGAACTTATTATCATTCCACAAGGCCTGTAAGACGAAGCTGTTCTGCCAGGCCTTTGGTTGAGGCAGAGGGCACTCAATGGAATCAGCCTCCCTCACTGAAGTTTGTCATCATTATTTGGCCCATATCTGGACCCTACCACTCCAGCTGAAACTGTGTTTTGTGTTTTAAACTGTTTTAAACTGTATTACTTAGTTGTTTTAAATATTGTTATATTTATCAGTGTATGTTTTATCTATTTATGATGTTATCCGCTCTGAGCCTGTTCACAGGGAGGATGGAATACTGTCATGATCTGGTCTGTGCAAACACGGCCTAGCAGGCCTAGAGAGCCTGGCTAGCAGTGGGAGGAGGCTGGGCCTACAAATCCCAGAAGGCCTTGAGAAGTTTTGGTGCCGATTTTGACCAATAGGAAAAAAGAGGGCTGGGGAATAAGAGAACTGGTACAACAGGGAAAGGTTGTGCTTCTTCCCAGAAGGCAGAGCCAGAAGGAAGGCTGCTGGGGGAAGAAACCCTCATCCTGAGGGAAGGGTGAGTAGTCTAAGGCCACTTGAGATAGTGAGCTAGGGACAGTATATATTTAGACATGTTAGGGCATTTGATTTCTTTTCTTTTCACCCACTTACTGTTACTATTCCTGCACCTTGTTTGTTTGACCTCCTATAAAATAAACTATTTTCATTGTTTACTCTGCCTGGTCCTCACGCCTGTTATTCAGCCAAAAGGGAGGTCTGAAGGTCTTGGGAGGGTGCTCTGGGCCTTCTCAAGGGAGCCTGGAACAAGAGTGGTGGCAGCGTCAGGTGATACCCCACCTGAGCTATGAAAAATACAAATCCACATACATAAAAATAAATTAAAATATCTTACAGCTGTGTATTTGCTGTATGATTACTGTCAATTGTCTGCCTCTATAGTTGGGCCTAAATAAACATGCCTAAAAGGAGTCAGAACATACGGCAAAAACATTAATATGTGTAATGGCTGCTGATAGTCCCACACTGTGTCCTAGTGGTCAGGTAGCTTCTTTATTCAGGACCCATCTGATATTGGAGATTTAGTCAATCCTTCAGGTAAGAGGAATGAGCAGACATAAAAGCATATATGGAAAAGCACAGCATTTTTAAGAGAGAGAGGACAGCCAATTGGTTTAAAATAAAGCAATTTCAGGTTCAGGTCCTCTGCTTTGGGATCTAATTGGAGTTAGCAGGTCTTCTGCCTTGTAGGAAAGGTTCTTTGTCTCCACCTGTCTTCTTTGTAAGCTAACATTACAAGTGTGCATTCTCCTCTAAAGGAGACCAAAGCTGGTTAGTGTTGCCTCTGGAACTTCTTATTGCTCAGGGAAGAGAGGAACATGAAACACTATTTTAAGATGGGGGCTCGGTCAAGATGACCCATAGGATTTCAGCCTAATATTGATTTTCTATATAATATGCTGACCTTATAAGAAACACCTGAGCTCACCATACCTCAGAATCTGTTTTCAGTGGCATTTATTTTCAATTCATGTGCATGTGAAGAGAGACCTTTTTAGTGTACACAGAATTAATTTCCATCAGCAGCCATCACAACCTGCTTCCACTAATTTGGGTTTAAGAAGCAGGGTTCTCCCTAGGATATGGCTTTCAAGCAGACTGGAGACTTGGCCTGTCTGCTTTTAGAAATGAGCTACTGTCTGTGTCATATTTTGAGGAACATTAGACTCGTCCAAGTGGTGAACAATAAAAATCACCTTCTCCATTACATACTTATTTTGGCCTTTCAGTGTAAGGCTGAAAGGCAACTGGCCAAGTTATGCTGAATGCAACAAATTCAAACAGGGTTACATTTCCAATGCACTGTGGAACTCTGACACTTTGGAAAGTGTCCCATGTTGGCAAATACTTCCAGCATAACTTTTCTGACAATATTTTGGGACCATGCTTGTCACACATTAATCCTCACTAAAGCTGTATAAGGATTTTAGGAAACTGGTCTGGTGTATTCATCTGTATCCAATATGTCACGGTTATTGAAAGACTGGAAACCTCAACAGCGTGGAAGTGATGGCTTGACGTGCTGACAGGTTCTGAGCTCACTTTCCCACACGTTTTTGCCAGTGACTGCACACCTAAAGGGAGCACCGTGAATCTTCTGCCTTTCCACGCTTTCTTTTCTCATAAACAACAAGCAGTGGTGCCAAATTTGAGGGGTGCTTGGTATCTTGGTATTTGCATTTATCAACAGTGTGATGTGCTGCAGTGGCTGGCGTTTTGGGATCAAATATTTGCCTGAAATTCGCTGAAGGTCAAAACAGAGGAAATGCTATGGTATCTGTGATTGGATCTTCACAGCAATTTTGAAAGGGCAATTGCTGAAGTGAAAGGCCCTGATTCAGATGATGCTGCAAGAGAAGGAGATTAATCCTTTCACTCCTGCTTGGTTTCACTCATTGCAACCAACCCCCATGATGCTCTTAGCCTTCTGTGGTGTGTCAAGTCCTGACAAGTCCAGACAAGTCCAGAGACTAACATCGAGCTTCGCTCCAAGACTATGCGGATCCTAGCCCGCTCCAATCAGGGGGCTGGGTTCCTGGCCGAGAGCCAATGGGATTCTTGGCCACTGCAAATAACCTATTGGGAAGTTGGGGGGTGTTTTGGGTGGCTGTTTCTCAGGGAATATAAGCCGGCCTGCAAGCCGGCCAAAGTCGTCTTGTTCCGGATAGAATAAAGTACGCTTTGCTGAAATCACTCTCCGTCTGCGTACTTTTCACCTTCGAAACAGGCAAAAAAGACAGGCACCTGTCATCCATCTTTTTTCTTTAAAAGGCTTCTAACAATGTGGAGATGGATCAGTTTTGATTAGCAGGTAGAAGTGTTTATTTATTTTATATATTTTAAATTTCTGGATTGCTCAATCCCCGAGTGCACAGAGCTCTGGGCGATTTACAACAGATTAAAAACATCAACATTATTAAAAACAATATTAAGACCTTAAAATCAGCAGTCAGCCAATCCCAATTTAGTAGTCTCCAGATGACATCCATAATTAATCTAAAACCCACTCTGGACTGTTCTTCCATCTCACAGGTAGGTTAAGGAGGAGGCCGAAGTGGGTAAGATGGGAGAAAATAGGAGAAAACCCCCCTTTCTCCCTGCACCATGAACATGATCTGAACTGGACTCTTCTGTACCTGATTTGCCCTGATCTTCCACATCATGCCTTTTTTGACACTAGGTGGATCTACACAGGGGTCATTTTGTAGAAAAAGAGCTAGGGGGACTCATTAGCATAACTCATTAGCATATGCCACACCCCCTGACATCACAGGAAGTGTGTCCTCCCCACAGCCGGCGGCGACCTCCAGCGGGCACCAGCAGGGAGCTCCAGGCCCCGCCCTCCCGCACCTCACCCGGGGGGATGGCGTCCCCCCGCGTCCCCCCCCAAATGACCCCTGGATATATGTCTTCCAAATAAATAATCACATGGCCTCCAACATGGGCATTATATCTGTATGCACTGTTAAGTTGGAAGTGACTTATGGCAACCCATTGACCTGAAACTTATTGATGAACTTTTGCACTTTCACCTGTATGTCCCCCCGCATCCCCCCCCAAATGACCCCTGGATCTACACATGGTTAAACATTGCACTACTGTTGCACTTTAGCAACTGTGTTTTCCTGTGTGGACAAGACAGTTTTGTTCCAAAGGATTACTACAGCACAATGATAGTGCACTTTCCAGCGAAGAGTGGATGCAGCCCTTGAGTGGTCTTTGGCAAGAAATGTTTCTCAATGTAGTTTACCCCACAGGGGTGTGGGAAAGACTCTCCCGTGAGCCATGAGCTCCTTGGAGAAAATGTGGGAAAGAAATGGGGCTGTTCCACCAGCAAGGAAAGTTGGCTGCAGCCCTGGTGTAATCAGGCAACACTTTCTGTGAGTTTTTGCGTTTACACATGAAATGAGCTTTCTCCTCTCACGATAAACATTTATTTTATTATGCTTTCATTCCAGGATTTATTCTAAGCTTTCTTACCATTGCACAAGCAGCAAATGTATGCCGCCACCTCCCATTTGCAAGCATACGTGCTGCAACTCTTTCTAAAAATAAAAGAAGGGAACGTGAATATAGGAAAACATAAGGGAATGAATGTAGGAAAGAAAGACAGCACTTGTCTTAATTTCCTTTTTTCATATGGCTTCTCATTTATTTACTTTTGAGAAGCAATATATCTCCTTACAAAAGACATATGATACAATTGCTACAAAAATGTAAAAAAAAAACCCTCTCATATTATTTCATATAAGAATAGCATAATCCAAGAAAACATTTAAAATATTGCTAGTACCAACTGTACATCCAGGGTATGGACCTTTTTTTAATCAATGACATCTGAAACAGACACCTCTAAACTGTGAGATAGTAGCATCTGCAAATGTAGAACTAAACACCTGGAAGCTGAACATTTATCATATGGGAAGCTGAATTTCTTTTGTTCTCTTGCTTGAGTCTTAAGAGAATAGACTCCAGATCCCGAACGTCTGTAGCCCTGTGCAGATGAGCAAAGTCTGGAGACAATCTCCCTCTGCAGGAGAGAAAGGGTTGCACTTGTTCTGCTCCTGACCTGACACATTCATCAGGGCTTCTGTCTGCATAACGTGTGTAGGCTCTGTGCTGAAGACCCAATCAACAGATATGATCCCACTCCCCACTCCTTGCATGGATTATTCCCAGATTTGGTTCATCTGGGGAATATAGTTTCAACACTATGGACAGGGTAATACATCATGCTTCATATGGCAGGTAAATTTTTTGTTTACATGCCCATACCTCTGGTGACAATCCTAACTGTGAGACAGGATGCGCATGTCTCTTAATGTACATCTCCAGACAATGGACATGCATCTCCAGACCTTTTTCATGTTGACTGGAAGATGGGTGGCAGGCAAACAGCAGACAGGAAGCATGCACTGGCTTTGTCACTTGCCTGTTGTTGTTATGTTTTAATGACTGAGAATTTCCAGGGGTATCCCTGTCACAGAGTAGTTTGATTTTCATTTCCTCTTTCCAAGAAAAACCCCCTTTTGAGGAGAGAATGTCCATCATCTTGCCAAACTACAATCCCCAGAATTCTTTGGGGGACATAGATGATCTTATGAAATGGCCCTGTGCTGAGTCAGGCCATTGGTCCATCTAACATTACTGTCTGGCAGCCGCTCTCCATGCTTTCATGCAGAGAATGGTCTTTCCCAGGATCTGCTACCTGAGATCCTTCAACTGGAGATGCCAGGATTGAACTCTGGACCTTCTGAATGCAGGGCAGGTGCTCTACCACTAAACTACAGGACTATCATGTTTCTTAAATTCATAGAAAAACCACCTAAATTTATAATATTTGTGTTGTATCTTTTCAATTGTATTTTCTTTAGGACTGTGACTGAGATGTTCCCTCCAAAGACTGTCCTGGGCAGAAACCCAGCGACACATATTGAGCAAAGAAAATCCTCCTTTCCCCCAAGCCCTGATGCAAAAACAATTCTTGCCTGCGGAAATATCATTTAGCTTAAAAATAATGTCCAAGCATTCTGCCTTTAATAAAGACTGCTTCATTACTATTCCCTTCATGAGATCATCTTCATAAATTTGAACCAAAATGTTGAAACATTCTTTGACCAAAATACTGGTTCTTAAGACAGATGCAAAGAGTGGATTGCAGGAGGGGGGCTTATTACTTGTGCCTTGGCACCAGAGCTTTCTAGGGGGAGAGGAGATATAGGAGACGTTTTCCAAACTGGAAGTGGCAGAAAGCTTTTATGGACTAACAGTGCATTCCTAAGCAGAGTTACACCCTTTGAAGTCCATTGAGATCAACAGCTTTAGAAAAGTGCAATTCTGCGTAGGACTGCAATGTAATGTGCAGATTTAGGACAGAGCCTCTCCTCCTCCACCCAAGGATGAGGTTCAAGTAGAGTTTTAAGCCTGCTTGTATCAGATTCCTGTTTAAGTAGCCATGAATGGCCTACATTGTGACCCTGTTCACCAAATGGTTATGACTCCACAGCTCAGTCAGGGGTCACCAAGACTGTAAAGCTAACAGACATCCTCCACTGATTTGGTGGTTAATAGAGATGTGTCACTTTTATTTTAATGATAATCATAATGACTGAGTGGAAACTGCCAGTGTTTTCTGGAAAGGTTTAATTTAATTGTTTGATCAGCTCAGAATGTATAGAGTTACGCTGCATCCATACAGGGAAGGCCTCTCTGCTTCCCTGTCATCACCATAATGAATGAAAAGGTGTTCACACTAGCAGTGAAGCATCCGCACAGTGGTTTTGTGTGTACTTTCCTTCATCAGCTGTCATTTCCCCTGAATTTTCTCCCAGCTGCTCCCCTTGAGGGCATTTAAAGGTGTTTTTTGTATATGTGTGTGTCACAAAGTAATAGTTCCTAGCTTTCTTTTTTTTCTGGCTAGATCATTATAATGTTATTGTGCTCTAGTGCAATAGCAATTATGGATATTTTAAGAGCAAAATAAAAAGCCTCAATACAATGACAATTTTGGCAGGACATTCTAAAATATGTACCTTCCCATTCAGACAGCTTGTTAATGAGCTTAGACCACATTTCTAAAAAAAGATGTACCCAGAGGTCATTTCGGGGGGGGACGCAGGGGAACACAGTTCCCCCGGGTAAGGTGCAGGGGGCGGGGCACATGATGAAGCCCCGCCCCCTGCTTCCGGCCACCCCGCTTCCAGCCCTCATTCATCCAGGAGGAGGCAGGAGAAGAGGGAGGGTAAGTTGCTTCCTCCCCGCCTCTCCCCACCCCTGCCTGCCTGGGGCCAGGGAGGGCCTTGGCGGGGCTTCCTCGCACTCCCGCTGGCCTTGCAGGTCCACCGCCGGGCCCCTGATGTCAGGGTGTGTGGCATGTGCTAATGAGTTATGCTAATGAGTTCCCCTAGCTGTTTTTCTACGAAATGACCCCTGGATGTACCAAACCAGGTGCTGAGAAAACCTGGAAAGTGAATGATTGGAGAACGACATCATGTGGATGCTCCAAAAATAACCACTGCAAGGCAGGAAAAAAATCCTCCATGTGGATGGAACCTTATCTTTTGTGATT
>NW_015173779.1:132796-144349 GCF_001447785.1 Gekko japonicus
GATGGCTATAAGCCATGCCCTCTAGCTTCCTTGGGGCTACCCACACACTGAGAGTGACAATGAGTGACACTGAGTGTTATTGCAATGCTTTCTGCTCCTTAAGCAATAATTACCCTTTTCATCTGCTGTAATTGGTACCACATGTTTCCTTTCTCCTTTTTGGGAAGCCACTATGCTTTAGCATTTTCAGCTCTGCAATATCCTTTTTAAAATACAATGACCAGAACTGTATTCCAAATGAAATCACATGATAGCTCTATGCGAGGGCATTTCAATACTGGCCATTCTATTTTCAATCCCTTTCCTAATAACCCCCAGCATGGAGTTTGCTTTTTTGACCACTGCCACACACTAATTTGACATTTTCAGCAAGGTATCCAATTGCAGACCCAAGATCTTTACTAGTCTTGGGCTGCGGTCACACACACTAAAGAATCCACTTTCAATCCACTTGTAATGCAGTTTCCAACTGGATTTTGCCACTTCACACAGCAAATATCCAGTTGTAAAGTGCACTGAAAGTGGATTGAAAGTGAATTATTTAGTGTGTGTGACCGAAGCCTTGGGTCTCAGCCAGTTCAGTCCCCATCAACATATATTTATTATTAGGATTTTTTTGTTCCAATGTGCAAATCTTACACTTATCACTATTTAATTTCATTTGCCATGTTCTTGTTCATTCACCTAGGGTTGCCAGCTCTGGGTTGGGAAATACCTGGAGATTTTGGGGTGGAGCCTGAGGAGGGTGGCATTTGAGGAGGGGAGAGGTGTCAGCAGGGTAGAATGCCACAGAGTCCATCCTACAAAGCAGCTATTTTCTGTAGAGGAACTGATCTTGTTCATCTGGAAAACAACTGTAACAACAGGTGATCTCCAGGTGTGACCTGGAGGTTGGCAACCCTACACTCACCTGATTTGTCCAGCTCCTCCTGTAGTGCTTTGCCATCTGCCTTGGGTTTCACTATCCTGAATGATTTGGTATTATCTGCAAATTTGATAGGGGAATTAGACGGATTTGAGGAGGATAGGTCCAGAAGTTTCTACTAAACATGTTAAGGAAATCTCTCTCTACAAAGGCAGCAACCAGAGGTCATTTCGGGGGGGATCGCGGGGGATCGCAGTTCCCTCGGGTGAGGTACAGGGGGCGGGGCACATGATGAAGCCCCGCCCCCTGCTTCTGGCCGCCCCGCTTCCGGCCCTCATTCAGCCAGGAGGAGGCAGGAGAAGAGGGAGGGTAAGTTGCTTCCTCCCTGCCTCTCCCCACCCCTGCCTGCTTGGGGCCAGGGAGGGCCTTTGCGGGGCTTCCTTGCACTCCTGCCGACCTTGCAGGTCCACCACCGGGCCCCTCATGGGGCTCGGCAGTGGAGCTGCAAGGCCGGCGGTGGCGGCCGGGACCGTTGGGGGCGGGGTGTGTGGCCTTATGACACACTTCCGGTGATGTCAGGGGGTGTGGCCTTATGACACACTTCCGGTGATGTCAGGGGGTGTGGTATATGCTAATGAGTTATGCTAATGAGTCCCCCTAGCTCTTTTTCTACGAAACGACCCCTGGCAGCAACCCTCTGAATACCAGTTATAAGAAGCAGGCTGGGGAGAGCAGAGAAGCTGTACCTTGTTTGGGTGACAAATCACCATGAACTGGAGGCCCTGCTTAAAACAGATTTCTTTCGTTTTTCATCAGGGAAAAGATGTAGGACGGTCTAGGAACCCATGGTATTTATCTTTATTGCTGCTCCAGTTGCATTGTGCAGACACCAAAAGCTGTTGTACCTAGAATCACAGGGCTGGACCATGAAGAGACCCTGAAAGCATCGTGTTCTGCCCCACTTTCTCCTGTAACTACCAACGTAATCCCGGTCACACTGGGAGGCTTGCGGAGCAGGAAATAATAGAGGATCCATACAGCAGATACTAGCTGCATGGTTCTTGTTTCCAACTCTGCTTCTTTGTTATCTCAAGCCAACAAGTGTTCTCGTAACATATCTGCCCATCTCCTTTGATCTTCTTCCATTCTCCTTCTGCTACTTTTTTTTTTGCAGCAAAAGAGCAACAGAATACAGTAAGAAAACGCAATAGAAAAAGGGAAGTAAAAGAAAATGGGAATGCCTGTTTCAGGAGCTTTCATGTGTGGAACTTAAAAACAGTTTTTAATGTTACCCAGACCTCCCAACATTCTATTATACAACAAGACCTTGTAGACTGGTTTATGGTAGCATAAGCTTTCAGTTAGTCTTCAAGGTACCACAAGACTCCTTGTCTTAAGGGAGTTCTTTTTTAGAAAAGGGTCCTTTATTCCAGAACATCACTGCTCCATAGACTGTATAATTATCTTAAATATAAATTCATGTTCTCTTGTTCTCCAGCCTTCTCCTCTGTCAAATAATCTTATGTTGCCTTTCTCATTCAGTCCAGCTCTTCCTCTCCCAAGTGCTACTTCACTTAACTTGCTTCCCCTGCCATCAGCTTCCCTCTCCTTTCCTCTGCAGGCTTTGCTCAGTGCTGGCTTGACAAAACTTCTCAGTGTTGTGTTTCGATTCCTCTACTCTTTGGCTGATTCCACATGGAGGCTTGTCTCCATTTCAGAAATCCAAACTGTACACTGTTTTGTTTTCCACATTATGTCATCTTCCACTCATGCATGAATCGTGCACTGCTTAGTTTTTCTGCTGCAAACTCCACTTCTTTTTAATATGTCTTTCCTAGGCTGCGGTCACACACACTAAATAACCCACTTTCAATCCACTTTCAGGGCACTTACCAACTGGATTTTTACTGTTTGAACTGGCAAAATCCAATCTGAAAGTGCATTGAAAGTGGATTGAAAGTGAATTATTTAGCGTGTGTGACCACAGCCCTAGCATAGTATTGTTGGGCCAATGTTTTCAAGGGTCTAAAAGAGAAGGTATACCATATGTTTGAATAAAAAAGAATGCCCGTCTCCTGTCTTTTTTCACAATGAATCTCCCCATTGATATCTGCAAAGCTGTTCCCCCATGGGACCCTGCACATTTGTTTACATTCAAAAACCCCTGGCTTCATGGATGCCATGGATAAAATACCCAGCTTAAGATCCGGAGTATGGCAGGATCTTTCAAGGCACTCCCAAACTCGAAGTAGCCAACCTTTGAATGTTCTACGGAGTTAATTAATCAGGGGCCTTTATCTAGACCAGAGATCCCCCGCATGGCTCCCACCAAATGGTTTTAGAAAGTGAGAGGGGCCCATCACAGTACAAGTATCTTCACTGTGTGATTGAAGGTAAGCTGTGTGTAAAAAAGTAAAGGTAAAGGTTCCCTTGCTCGAAAGGCAGTCGAATCCAACTAGGGTTGCGGTGCTCATCTCCGTTTCCAAGCCAAAGAGCCAGCGCTGTCCAAAGACGTTTCCATGGTCATGTGGCCGGCATGACTAAACACCAAGGCGCACGGAACACTGTTTCCTTCCCACCGAAGTGGTCCCTATTTATCTACTTGCAATTTCTTGCTTTCGAACTGCTAGGTTGGCAGGAGCTGGAACTAGAGACGGGAGCTCACTCCGTCATGCGGCACACTCGGGTCTCGAACTGCTGAAGTACCGACCTTCCACAGCCTGCAGTTCAGCATCTTAACCACTTGAGCCACCGCAGCTCCTAAGCTGTGTGTAAGCAAGAAAATATTTCATGACAATAAATATTTCATCCTGAAATGAAAGAGTTTCTGCCTGAAATGCTGAAGAGTTACTAACAGACGTAGGCATAACCTAACTCCCTGATATGTTATGGGTGGTTCAGGCTTTTGCAGCAGCCTTTTTTGTGGCTGCACCCACCACCCGGTGTCAGAATTCTAAAGGTGCTTGCAGCTTAAGGAAGGCTAGGGACACTGTTCTAGACTCTGGAGTTCCCCTCTACATTCTGGCCATAATTAACATCCCAAGCTGCTGAAACAACCACCGGAGGATCAAGATTCCACAGCAGCCTCTCCACAGCATAACTCAGTCAAGCACTTAGGCAGAGCCCTGCCTCAGCCATTATCCAGCTGAGCGTTTGCAATCAAGCCATTGCTCAGCCTTTGTCAGACCTGCCCAAGTCAGTTCCTCTGCCCCTGGTAACGCAATTACCAACACTTTCAGTTTGGTCCCCTCACGGGACTCTTTTGGCAGCCACAGTGGAACCCAGCAACAGATTTCAGCATTACAACTCTGAGTCCAATCCTGTCCAACAAAGCTCCTGCTCCCCGGTTGATATAATTAAAGATGCATAAAAATCCCCACCAGACCTCCTATCCTGGTCGCCAGTTCTGCATCCTGAGCACTCTGCCCAAACATCATGGTTGATTTTAGGGGTGTGGATAATGAAATTCCTGAGCTGAAGTTATACATGGAAATCACTGGTTCAGGTCATTACTGTAATTTTCCAGAATGGTAATGCAAATACGATTCTTGGGTTTTTGAAATATACTGGGTTCAGACGCGTAGAAGTGACCAGCTCATAGTTTATTAGTGATTCAGCAAGAGAAAGAAGACTGGCTATCCCTGGCTGAAGCCAGGTATTTATGCCTGGAAAGGGTTACACCCAAAACACATCCCACTCCTGATGATAGGCTATTTACACATTATTTTTTCCCAATTGGTTTACTCTAGGATCCCTGTCTCCCTACTGGTCCATTCTAGGATCCTAGCGATCTATTGTTATGCATCCCAAGCTAAGGGACAGTTCAGGCTCAATACATAACACCCCTCCCCCCAAAGTTCAGAGCCTCTTCAACTGACAAAGTCCATTAAGTACGCTGGTTGGCGCCATTCACAGTTTGAGCGGCGGGGTTCCGCTGACAGGGCTGCAGGTTCAGGAACCATGTTGGGGGCCGGACCCACTGCCGGACTGGGAGAGGGTGGTGGCGCTGGGACGTTGACGGGGCCACTGGTGGCGGCTGGCACTGGTGTTCCGCTGGCGGTCTCCAAAGGCTATCTGTTGATTTCCGGCTGGGCGCTGCCAGTGGGCGTTTTCCTGGTGAGCGGTTGGACGACACTGATTTCCTTGGGAGCGGCAGGCTCATGCGATGTGGCCTTGTTTTCTACAGGTTCGGCAGATCACATCGCGGAAATGGCAGGAACAGCGTTTGTGCTCTTCACTGCAACTGGCGCAAGGCGCTTGAGCAATGGTCTTCATGGGCTGCTGGGTGGGCGCAGATGGTGGGCACTAGTCCCAGCAAGCCAGGCAGCGTACCTGGAGTATTTCTTCCTCATTCAAGGCATCAGAGTCTGGGGGTGTGGAGGCCTGATGCGCGGAGTGGGCCTGGCGATCCCATTGTGCCTTTTCAAAAGCCGTGGCCATGCATAGTCCCTTATCTAGTTTGAGTTCATCAGTACCGATGAGTTTGCGGTGGACTTTTGGTGGCGCGCCAGGAAGTCCATTCGCTTCACGATCTTGGTTGGTTGAGGCGCAAAATGGCCGGTGAGGGCCTTGATGAGTTCATCGTACGTGGCTTCTTCAAGGGTTTTTGGAGCAATGAGGCCCTGGCCTAGGCATAGTGTGGCAATGCTGCATGTGCTGAGCAGGAGCGATTTTTTCTTGTCAGCGTCGTCTGTGCCTTGGAACCGAACGAAGAACTTCAGCTGCTCCACCCACACTTCCCAAAGCTCAGAGTGAGCAGGGTCGAATGCAGGAATGAGTCCTGGAGATAGTTGCACGGTGCAGTGCTGGAGGCTGGGTCAGGCTCGCTCATCGGGATCCCACCTTCATCGCCAGTGAAATGTACTGGGTTCAGACGTGTAGAAGTGATCAGCTCATAGTTTACTAGTGATTCAGCAAGAGAAAGTAGACTGGCTATCCCTGGCCGAAGCCAGGTATTTATGCCTAGAAAGGGTTACACCCAAAACACACCCCACTCCTGACGATAGGCTATTTACACACTATTGTTTCCCATTTGGTTTACTCTAGGATCCCTGTCTCCCTACTGGTTCATTCTAGGATCCTAGCGATCTATTATTATGTATCCCAAGCTAAGTCCTTTGCAAGGACAGTTCAGGCTCAATACATAACAGTTTTACAAAAAACCCTCCCAGAACAATCCCTGTTGTTTTTCATCTTTGGGTGCTGCTAGCCAGCTATGACATATGTTTGTGTTTGTCTCTGATTCTACTGAGTTCCCAAACAATGGCATTTCTCCCTTCCAGTTGGATCCTTGCAAGGGAGAAGCACAGAGCACTTCCAACTTTGGAGATAAGTCACAGAAAGCAGGCTGCAGCTCTCTTGCCCTTCCTCCTTTGTGGGGGCAAAGCTCTTATGTTCTTCACAAATACTGGCTGGGAAAATAGAGGCACCTTGTTCAGGGGCTTGTAGAATTTGACCTCTTTGGTAATTTGCTTGAAACATGGGGTTCTTTAGTGGAAAGACAGCACTCATTCTACAGTGATTTTTGTGTCATTTGGTTGAAAAACAGCCCCTCTAGCCCCTCCCTCCAAAGTCCTCCATAGGAAATGAAAAGTATGCAGACGGAGAGTGATTTCAGCTAACCTTTATTTAGTTCAGGACAAAGACAACTGACCGGCTCGCAGGCCGGTTTATATGCATTCAGAAAACCCGCCACCAAGCACACCTAAACACACCCCCTACTCCCGATAGGCTATTTACAGTAACCGGGCGACCATTGGTCTCCCGGCTGGGAAGCTAGCCCTTTTGATTGGGCCAGCTAGGATCCCTCAGATCCTTTGTCTTTCGACTGAAGCTACATAGGAATTGTGCCTGGCCAGCCCGGGCAAGTCCGGGCATGTCAGGCTGAATACATTACAGGAAATAATGAAAGTGTAATTTTGATAGCTGGGGGCAGCTTGTTTGGGGGCCCATAGAATTCAACCCCTTGAACCAATTTCCTTGAAATCTGTGGGTTCTTTAGTGGACAGGCAGCAATTATGGTGCCATTTGGTTGAAAAAAGAGCCACCCCAACCCTCCAAAAAATCCCCCAGAGGAAATAATGAAAGACTGACAAAAAGGGATGGGGGAGTGTGCAAAGGAAGCTGCTCTTACTTTGTGAAAGGAAACAGAGATGCTTTAGGCTGGTCCTGCATTGGGCAGGGGGTTGGACTAGATGGTCTGTATGGCCCCCTTCAACTCTGTGATTCTATGATAAACAGGCCACAACAAGGAAGGGTGCCAAATGTAGAATTTTCAGTGGAAAAGTAAGAAATTTTTATTGTCAGGCAGACATTGTAAGAGTAGAAAAATACAGACAGGGTGTTTGTTTGTTTTTAATGCTTGGCTGGCCAGAGCTCTCCTGCTATGCTGCCTCTTGACTGGCATTTTAGGAATCAGAAGAAGGAAGTGCAGCTGTGCAGAGAGTCACCTACTTTGGAGGTCTAAAATTAAACCCCTGTGCTCAATCTGCTTGAAAATTAGGGGGTCTAAGATTACATGGAAAACTCTGTTCTGTGCAAATTTATTTTTATAAACAGCTGCCCCAGGCCCTCATGTAGTTTCCCATTAAAAATAGTTGTCCCAGACTCTGGAACCACATAATTTTGAATCCGGAAACAGTAATCTCCTACCCCAAAATAAGCTATCACAGTGAAAATTTCTCCCCAAAGCCTGGTTCTGAAGTAATAACAAAATTATCCTCAGTGCACACCCCTAATCTCCCACCAGAACTACTGTTTTTCACCTTCCCCACTCCATACTCTTCACACTTTCTCTTCAGTATTAGGCAACATATTTTTTCTTTGCCTCCCTTTTTCTCTCTAAGCACCCTGGTTTGTTGTAATGCTAGCTGGTCTCATCCCCATGTTTTCCCCCAGTAGGTAATAGCTCATAGGCAAGTAGGTTTGTACAAAGATTTTATTGGTTCATTGTATACAACTGTTCTGCTGCAATACTGCCTTGTTTTACTATTCTTGCCATTCTTACTAGGGGAATAAAGATTTTTCTTATTCAAAGAATTATTTTCTCCTTCATTGGAGTACTGCCATAAAGTGGGACCCAGGGATATATTAGACAGTTGGACCCCAAATTAATTAACTGTCCTGAGGACATATGTCTATCTCAACATACAAGGAGGATGGTCTTCATGGTACAGGCCCTACAAATGGACCGATATATTCATTTATATCCCACCTTTCTACCCAACAAGGATACTTGTCTCCATTTTATCCTCACAATAACTCTCTGAGGTAGTTTAGGCTAAGAGTGCATGTCAGGGCAATATTGTAGCACCACTCTTCAAATGCAATACGAAACACAACAAATTCCACTTTTGTGGTGCAGGTTGACATGCATAAACACAATGTACTGCACTCCACAGGTGTGAATGAGTATGTAAGTGAGTATCTGACATTGATTCCTCATTTGCATTCCATCACTACTTTGCAGTTTTTCCATTATGTTACGAAGCAGCACAATTACACATTCCATGCACAGCATAGAACTATAATATCTGGAATTTTTGTTGCACATGCAGCAGTAACACTTGAGGCAAAGGGGCCACTGGCAACCAGACCAGAGGAAAAGGAGCCCCTAGGGAGAGGGCCTGGGTGTGAGTGTGCCTGGCTCCTGTAGTGCATTTCAATTTTGCCTATACTGTGTACTGCATTATTCTAGAGCGGCACTATGCACAGACCAACAAATTTTAAAAGAAAAGATTGTATGCTACTCTAAAGCAGTGCTATGCATGCACCAATTTTTTTAGAGGAGGCGGAGAATCATAAAGCCATGATGACAGCACCAGCGAGTAGATGCACTCCACTTCTTTTGTGTATAGTATAGTATAATGAGGGGAAACTGTGTTAACCTGTGGAATCTCCTCTGCAAGTGAGAATGGACCAACATCATATTGGTAACATGACAACATGACTACTACAAAAAAATCCATTCTGCATGGAAGTGCCCTTTCTTTGTATGTCACTTCTCAATCTCCCTGTTTCCTTTCTCACTTATTTTTTCCAGTATGTTGATGTTTAACTAATTGTTCTCAATCCCCTTTGGTCCTTTCCTCCCTACCCCACCCCATACCTGCTTTTGGGTTAGCAGCAAATACTGATCCCTTGGTTTTACCTGGGGGAGGCAGGGAGAGAAGGATGAACACCTCTTTGCCTTAATCCAATTTTAGCTAAATTTGCTGCTATGCACAGCTTTTCCCAATTGCTTTAATCCAATCTTAGCTCTAATTGACTCTTCCTGGCAACATCCTCCTCGCCCACTGCCACTATGTAATGATTGCTGAATTCTGTTTCAATGTATCTGAAGAAGTGTGCATGCACACAAAAGCTTATACCCTGAATAAAATGTTATTTGTCTTAAAGGCCCAACTGGACTCAAACTTTGTTTTGCCGCTTCAGACCAATGTGGCTACCCACCTGAATCCACCCCTTTCCGAGAGAGAAAGAGAATCTCCATTAAATACATGGCTGTTTTAATGTGAGTCAAAAGTCAGAGATGTTCATAGTCTCAGGGGAGCTTTCTCAATTAATGCAAAGGCTCAGGAAGTGGGAAAACTCAGAACGAAAAGTTTAAAAAAGCGTAGTGATGCCATGGGATCCACAAGACTGCAAGATTAATTACAATATGGAACAGAGCCAGTTTGGTGTAGTGGTTAAGTGTGCGGACTCTAATCTGGGAGAACCGGGTTTGATTCCCCACTCCTCCACTTGCACCTGGCTGGATGGCCTTGGGCAAGCGGTAGTTCTGACAATAGCTGTCCTTGAAAAAGAGCAGTTTCTGTCAAGAGCTCTCTCAGTCCCGCCTACCTCACCGGGTGTCTGTTGTGGGGAGGGGAAGGGAAAGGAGTTTGTAAGCCACTCTGAGACACCTTTGGGTAGTGAAGGGTGGGGTATAAATGCTATCTCTTCTCTTCTTCTTCTCCATTGGGGACAAAGAGACAAATTTACATTAGCTACCCACACACACGACTTGGTGGGTCATAAAAATAAAATAAACAAATTATACTTATGCCCACTTTCCTATGAGGAACCTTATAATAGTTTTTTGGCATTATGAGATTTTAAAAAGCATATGAGGCTGCCTTATGCTGAATCTGACCATTGGACCATCAGCACCATTACTGGTTTGGTTTGGTTTCAGTTTATTCGGTATATCACCAGCCCAATTACAAACAATACAAAAGGGTACCAATAATATATATAAAATATTTAAATATAAAACTGCATTTGATCTGCATATGTTAATTACAAAATTACTAAAACTCTAAATATCTACAATAGTCTATCAACTGTTATTCAACTGTTGAATAAATATTATAGACGTTATACAATTCACTCCCTATCTCCTAAGTCTTCTGGATTCTTTCTAAAATTATACTACATGTGCAGCCCGTATTTTTTGGGCTATTGCTAGAAACTTAGCACAATTTATTATAATCTGTGGAGCGGGATCAAATAATAGCTTCCTACTTATCTCCTTGTCCAAGTATCCGTGGTACCTCCTTATAATGGGATGAATAATTTTTACTCTGATGGTTTCATAAAATGTACAGTGGAGTAAAATATGATCAATTGTTTCGACTTTCCCTGAACCGCACGGGCATAGTCGCTCAGACAAAGGTACCTTTTTATACCGGCCTTCTAACACCGCGGAAGGATAGATGTTACATCGTGCCAGGGAGTATGCCCTGCGGTGAGAGGGAATCTCTAATAGAGATAAATACACTGCGGGAGCAACTATATATTTTGTTTCCTTTGGAGCCAAAAAAGTCGACACTTTAGTAATATCACTTTGCCTTTCGGTGTCATATATTCTTTGTTTAACAACAGCCCTAGCTTGTTCTAGTGGCATTATCTGTAGCGACTCAGAAGAGAAGCCAAGCAGATGGATCTTATGGTGTACAGCACTAAGCCAATTAGAGCAACAGCTGTCTGTAAGAATTAGAGCAGTGATATCAGATGGTCTGTGGCATAACCTTAGCCAAGCATTTATGGAGGCCAAAGTTATCTTGGCCTCCAATCTGATCAGCCCAGTTTCTAGTCGTAAACTGGCGTTGGAAGCACTAGTTGAGAAACGAAAAATAGATCTTAAAAATTTAGACTGTATCTTTTCCAGGGGTGCAAAACTTGAGGAGGGTGGGCCCAGCATAGTGCCGTATAGCAACTGTGGTATTGTTTTAGCAGAGTATAGTTTAAGACCAACTGGTATAAAATGACCCCCTTTTGTTGAAAGAAATTTGGTAATACTATTTGCAGTCTTCCGTCCCCTATTTGCCACAAATTCATGATGGTCATTTCTTGACCCTGTAGATTGAAACATGAATAGCAACTGTGGTATTGTTTTAGCAGAGTATAGTTTAAGACCGACTGGTATAAAATGACCCCCTTTTGTTGAAAGAAATTTGGTAATACTATTTGCAGTCTTCCGTCCCCTATTTGCCACAAATTCATGATGGTCATTTCTTATTTATTTCTAATAAGTTGGAATCACAATAAGTACCAAGCTGTTTTAGTGCTCTTTTAAGGCCTACTGGTGTTCTAGATAAAAGGACCATGTCGTCTGCATACAGTAAAGCTGTGATACAACGATTTGCCAAAGTAGGGGGATGTGTGTCAACCATTTCAAGGCTTTTAATCAGGTCATTAATGTATAA
>NW_015173779.1:145736-162364 GCF_001447785.1 Gekko japonicus
AATGGCCCGATGGCTCTGTCTCAGAAGGTTTTGCATGAAGTTTTGCTGTCTCTCTGGGTAGACCCATGGACATAGGAGTTCCCTTCGATGTCTGTCTTAGGTCTTTAAGTGTGGTGATCAACGTATCTAGCCGGCATAATATAGAATCCTGGTCCTCTATGGGCAGTGTTGTGAAAGGTTGGCCTCAATCTCTGCTCCCGTTTCTAAGGGTTCCCTGCTTCCCATGATTGTCCTTTCTCCTCTGTTGTCTTCTGCAACAGTCTTAGCATCTAGATTATCTGTTGGAATCCCTTTTCTCTGCATTTCCATAGGTGAGGGTAAATTAGAGGGAACAGGTAGATCCAGAAGAACCTGAGAATTGAGTGGTTTGACTGGTACTCTGGTTTCCAAGGTCTTTATGTTAATTTGTCCACTAGGTTTTTCCTGCATTTCCTGCTTTTTGATTTTGTAGCCTCTGAAAAGTTCTTGTCTTACAGTATTTCTAAAGTGTCTTTGAATTCTAATGCCCAGTTTATTCAGCCTATTGATTTGCGTAATCAAATAGGATGGGATTTTTCTAGAGCGGAAATGTAAAAGAAAACGTTCAAACCTTATAAAATTCCCCAATCTTTCCACCTCAACTAGGTCAATGGCTTTTGGAGTGAGTCCAGTGATTTCTGCCAAATGGCCTATTGCTCTCCATTTCTTGCTCCAATCTATAAGTCTCCCTCTCCTTGGGTATACATTCAGTACAAGGGAATTTGGATTGTATATTAATGAAAAGGGTTCCTTCTTGTTGGCCTCCTTGAATCTAATACTAAAATCTGCTTTTTTTGGCCCAGGTGAGGTCTCATTGTCCTTTAGGGAACCCTTTGGTTTTTTAGCAACGGCAGCATCTGTCAATTCCTCTAGCTTAGCTAGCGTCCTCTCCTGCAGTGTAAATATTTTCTTAAGTGTTTCTGCCACCAAATAGGTTTGCTGAGCTAAGAGTTCCATCTCCTTCCAGCTATTAGAGATCTGCTCAGTCACAGGTGGTGATTTACAAAGGGGCGTCTGTCCCTTTATTTCATCAGCTGGCTGTATTGTAGCTGGCTTCTCGGCCTCTACTTCCAAGCATTCTAAGCACTCATATTTGTTTGGATGCGATGGTATAGAAAAAAAGTCTTCTAGCTTAGTTTGCTTAGGTTGAGGGGGAATGCTATCTTCCTCAAATGGGAATGCTCTTTTCTTCCCCATGTTTCCAATATCAGCCAAACAGTCTCTTATGATAGAACCTCCCTTACGTTCATTTGCAAATTGGAGTCCCTCTTAAAGTGTTGATCATCAAATTTTCTCCAACAGCCAAAGCAATAGGCTATTAGACTGTATATTATGAGGTTTTCTCTGGGAAGTTCCCCAACTTGCATGTATTTCTCTCTCCTGCAATTGCCGAGGCAGTATCCTTATTGTCTCTTATTATCTCTTCAAACTGGGATTTCTGCCAGCACTTCAACTTTACAGCTGTTAAATTGTTTAGAAAGTTGAAGGTTGTTGTTAGCAATTGCTAAGAAATCCTGATAGTAGCGAAAAAAAATAAAAATCCACGGAGCCGTACCTTTAGCGTCTTTATCGGGCGTCGGCCAAACCGGAAGCTCCGCACCATTACTGTCTGTAGAGGTCTTTCACATCACCCACTACCTGATCCTTTTAACTGGGGATGCTAGAGATTGAACCCAGGACCTTCTGCATGCAAAGCATGGCCCCATGTAATATTTCTTTACTAAGAGCTGCATGGTACCACAGTTATCGTTTCTCTTCTACTTGTTTGGGTAACAGGAATGCTTCAATTGTGCAAAAAGGTAGTAGGGTGACTTCAGCCACTTATTTCAGCCAGATTGATGTAGTGGTTAAGTGTGGGAGACTTAACCTGTGTAACTTAACCTCTAATCTGGGAGAACCGGGTTTGATTCCCCACTCCTCCACTTGCCCCTGCTGATGTGACCTTGGGTCAGTCACAAGCTCTGGCACAGCTGTCCTTGAAAGAGCAGTTTGTGTCAGAGTTCTCTCAGCCCCACCCACCTCACAGGAAGGGAAGGGGAAGGGAAAGGAGTTTGTAAGCCACTCTGAGACTCCAAGTGAAGGGCAGGGTATAAATCCAATCTATTATTATTATTATTATTATTATTATTATTATTATTATTATTATTATTATTATTATTATTACTGTATTCCTTCACACCACATGTGCAAAATGGATCAAGCACTGTGAATGGAGCAAAATTTTACACAAGAGTTTGAGAAAAGGTGATTTCAGCCAATTCTTACTTGCCATATGGCATAATTGTTTGGGACGAGGGTTGCCTGGCAACCACCCAGAGCTTGGGGGGGGGGGAACATGGAGGTGCCAGTGGGGCATGTACCATGATGTCACTTCTGGGGAAAAACAGAAGTGACTCGTGTCATTCTAGGAATTGCAAGAAACTCTACGGTAAAACCATAGAGTTTCCATAGATTTCTACAGTGATGTGTCACTTCCAGGTTTTCCACAGAAGTACTTCCCATTGTGTGTCTTGTTGGCATTAAAAAAATCTTGCCACTGCTAGGAGTGGTGGTGGGCAACAAGGGGTGCAAGAGGCCCAACAGACCTATTTGGGACAGTCTCCCAAGCCTTAGCAGTGGCTATTCAGAGGGCAGAGGGATTACTTGGGAGTAGAGGAAGTTGCTGAATTTGCTCCCCCAAAGTGTGTCCAATCCATTGTGTCAGGCACAAACTGCCGCTAAGATCCATCCACCCATTCCTCACTTTCAGAAAGTGGCCAGGCCAAAGAATGTGCTGCATGGAGGGCAGCCCTCCACATTCACCATTGGCCGTTGTTACATATTTTTGCTGTGCAAAAGCAGTTAAAATGGGAACATTTGCTCATAACCTAACCCACATTTGCAAACTATCTGCTTGCCCTCATTATAATTTAGAATGTTATTCTTACTAATAATTGATGGTTTATGAAAAGGGGAACTATGGCTGCTGGCACTAAATGGCTTCAAAACAATGAACATATAATTCCATATATGTTTAGTAATTTAACACTTCCCTTTGTTCATTTTGGCAGTTTCCCATTGTCTACAAACAGAGTCACTGAATGTTGTTTCTGTGTAACTTACAGGATACTAACCTTTTGTTTCTTAATCACAAGGGTAGTTTGTGCAAGTAGTGATAACATTATATGGGGAAATTAACATTATACTTCAGTTCTAGCTGATAAGGAACATAATTAGGTTTTTGAAACCTTTCTTTCTTGGAGCTTAGTGAAAAATGAAATTGAAGATAGTTGTTTCCTCTTGAAATTTCACATGCTTCTGGGGGTTAATTAATGGCCTCTCCAAGGTACTGGTAAAATTGACTACTGTTGGACAACATGAACAAGGTTTCTTGGTAAGATAATATACATTGACACTATGTTCAGACTTGTATTTTATTGCTTTGATCCATACTTGTGTTCTATTATATGTATTGCACAAGTCTAGTTGGGAGAAGTGATAGGAATCTGAAAAGATACTTTGAAAACTATCATAAAGAGTTATTGCAACATAATTAAAGATTCCACAAAGAAATTACATGTTCCCTATTAAATGTTTTTAATGGTTTGAACTCTGTGCTTATGGCTGTTGGCTCCATTTAAATTTGTATTTAGTATGTACATGTTAGGTTTTTATGTGGAATTTTTATGGCATTTATATGTGCATCACACATAATTTATGTGTATAATTTATGAATGATATATAATGCTAATTTACTAGTAGACAAATTATGCAGAAAAATGTATGAATCTGGTACAAGGAAACAGAAACAGCCGGTCAAGAGCCCTCTTTACAAGTTACAGTGAATGCACATTCCATTTGTGAATAGGGTACAATTGATTTCTCCTTATACATGTGTTGAGTAATTCACAGCTTACAGTCAATGTGCGTACAGCTGAACATGTGATTCGAATCCCACATTTGTCCAGGTACGGGTCCCTGGTTTCATTTGTAAAGTGAATGTGCATTGGCTTTTTCTTACAAATATGTATTCTACAGGTAGAATGTCACTGTCACAGGTGAATAGGGCTAAGGAAGAAGTGAAACCTAAATGTAAGTTTGAGGGTAGAACAGGCAGGAATAAGATATTCAAAATCATCCCTATTGCCAGGTTAATATGTATATGCAAGTGTGGGCCTGAGATACTCATGGGGGGATTCCCCCCGACTTTTTTGCCAGGCCCAGGGGTTGCCCCGGACTCAGGGCTCTGCCACTGCCTGCAGCAGGACCAGCACAACTCCTGCATTGTGGCACTGCTGGCGGTGTGCCCAGCCCAGTGTGATTCAGGGACTGTGCCACTGCTGGCTATGGGCCCAGCACAACTCCAGGGTTGCCCACTGACAACGTCATGCCCTGCACATTTCCTGGACTATGCAACTGCCACCACTGGGTCAAGCTGGGCTCCCAGGTTGTGCAGCTGCCAGTGGCATGCCCCATCTGGGTCTCGGCCTGTGCAGCCACCACTGCTGGACCCAGCTGGGCTCTTGCACTGTGGCAACTCCTGCCACTGGGCCCAGCGCAACTCAGGAACTACAGCAGCTTCGGGAGGTATGTGCATTCTCTGTGCATGCAAGGAGAATGCTATTTTACTTTAAGGGGGATTAAAATGTCCCATATATTTTTATTTTTTCCTCCAGATTTTTCTCCAAATTTGGGAAGTGTTCCAGGTTTGGAGAATGATCTGTTTAGCCTCCATGGAACCCCGATCTGTGGATTCAGCTATCCATAGATGGAAGCCATGGGTATCTAATATTATAGTATATGGATCTGGTACATTTTTATCCTCCTTTGTGTGGATCTGAGCTTGTGACTGTCTCTTTCAACAGAAACTCATTTGTCAAAAAGAATGTAGCAATAAAGGGTTGCCAGGTCTAGTTTAGACCACAGCGTGGGACTTTGGGGGGTGTTCCCGGAGGGGGCAAGGTGTCCCCAATGCAATGATGTCACATTGGGGATGTCCTCACCCTAAGCCCCGCTCCCTAAGAATTATCACCTGCAACCACCCCTCTCCCTCTGCTCCTGTGAGATTTAAAGAGCCTGCCAATCAGGTGGAGGGACATTTAAATTTTGCAGTAGGGGAGGGAGAGGGGTGGCCACTGGCAATGCCACTTGGAATTCAGGCACGTGGGGGGCCGGTCCCCAGTGGCCAGAAGTATTTAAAGGGACCCTTTAAAAGCTCCCCGCCCACGGGGCCCCACGTGCCTAATCTCCAAGTAGCAATGCTGCTTGAAATTCAGGCACAGGGGGCCAGTCCCCGCTGGTCAGAAGCATTTAAAGGGATCCTTTAAATGCTTCCAGCCAGCAGGGCTCTGCACACCTGGTCTCCATCCCTCCCCTCTCCTCTGCAAGATTTAAAGGGCCCTCCAGCTGATCGACAGGCCATGTGCTTCCCCGATCAGCTGAAGGGCCCTTTAAATCTCTCAGGAGAGAAGGGAGAGGGATGGCTGCAGGTGGTTGGGCTTGGGGGTGGTGCTTCCCCCACCGGCCAACTGGCCAGTGGTGGGCTGAAGCCCCAAAAATCAGGGGAACCCTCACCTAGACCAGGGTTCTGGCAACTATAATGTAGCTGCAAGCACTTCTGGTTTGCTCCTCAGCTCTCCTTGCAGTTGCTGTTGGGCAATATCAAAGCCCAGCTTGTTTGATCAAGGGACAGTAGGCAGCGGAAGAGGACTAGCTGAACAACAGCTGCATTCTTTTTCATCACTGTGGAACTGTTGAAGAGTTGCCCCCACGCAACCATATATACAGTGAACCTTTCTCATTCTGTTAGCCAGACAGGAATTTTTTCATGACTATTCCAACATCTCATCTAGTTTTTATCATAAGAACATGAGGTAACAATGACCTCAGTTACTTCAACTTCTTTTGCTTATAAAATGGAAAGCTTCAGAGCTTACACACTTTTGGTTGAGGTTATGTTATTTGACTGAAATGGCCCTTTGTTTGGCAAAACAAAGAGTCACCTTGATGTTTGAACTGTGGGGGCATTAAACATGTGACACGATGTAGGACAAGTGGCAAAGTTCTTTTATTTCATAAGGAGGAGACTGTAGGTGGGGTGACTAAAGAAAACAGGACAGATCTCTTGTATCTTGAATAGTACTGTAGAAGGATTTCTCTAGTCACATCCTGCAACAATGTGGTGTGACAGTCCTCATTTACTTCATGTCTCTTTTCTAAACAATGATTAAACTTGCCTAGGCCTTCTCCTTATTGGTATCTGACCATAGCAACACTGTACAAACCCTCCTTTAATAGTTGGTACTAGTTGTTACCCGAACTCCTCTAGGGATGGTTCCGGGAGCCCAAGTCAGCTCTGTTTACAGAGGTGGGCGGTGCGTGAGTTCTTACCTGTGTATCCAGAGGTCAGATTGGTGACGAATGCTCTTTCTATTTCCCAATACTGGAGACAACACACTAGGGTTACTGAATAAATGTTTGTCTTTACTAAGCAATACTCAAGCACTCCAAACAGATGCACTCAATCAGTCTCACCATATTTCCTTTAGTTTACAACAGTTACAGAAAGCAATAAGCTTAGAGAATAACACATCAAGCTATACAATGGGTGAGGTTTCGGGGGGGGGGAAAACGCTCAATACTCATCTGCTCCACGCAACACAACTCCCGCCCAATGGGACATCAGGAACGGCAGGTCTCATTCGGGATCCCTCTCTCACGTGGATGGAAAAAGGCCTGCCACATGTGTACCCCTGTTTGGTGTGCACGTCCAAACAGAAGCCCGAGATGATCTCCGTGAAACAAATCCTCAGTTCCCTAATGTAACAAGGGGGGGGGAGGCTTTGTCTGCTAGCCTCTGCAGGCTAACGGCTAGCATCTTAAGTTACATGAGGGTGGGGAGGGGTGCTCTAACCTACCCTAACCGAAGAGAGAGAGAGAGAGAGAGAGAGACAAAGCCGTGTTTCCCTTTTTAAAAGCTACCTTTCTGGGCTTGGCCTAAGGCCATAAAACCTCTAGTAGACCGCCCCCTTTGCTATGCTATAGGGCAAGGGTTGTGACGTCCTAGTGGAGGGGCAGGGGGCAATATTTAAATATGCTACCCTAACTTCAAACGAGAGCCATGTGGTCAAGTGTGGACCTGCTGTCTCCGTTGGCAACCTTTGAAGTAGAGATGAGCCTGGTCCTCAGAGCAATAAAGTCAGTTTTCTTTGTGATGCCAAAACCAGATAAGAGGATGGGTTACGCTGGTTCCCACAGATCAGCAATGGTGGGAAAGCTGTCGTTCTGCCCGGTCCTCAAACTGAGCAATAATGGCATTGTCTTCTTTGTGCAGAGGCATGCTGGGAAGGTGCAGGGAAGCACGTGTTCTGTAGCCCAAGCAATACAAGCCTTGCTCTACCAGAGCTGGCCATGGGATGCCAAGCAAGCCAAACAAACACACACACAGCAATCCCTTATCCTCAAATGCATAGATATACAGACATTTGACAAACACAGCATTAACACCATACAGAAAATGCAGTTACAAGCACCACTGGTAACATAGTTTTTGCCATTTGTAAGAGATACAATATAAATTCCAGTTTTTTTTTTAAAAAAAGGTTCTGTAAGCAGTAGAAATTGTACATTAATCTTTTTTAAGTAATAAAGGTTTGGAGAAAAAAATAGCACAGATGTCCTTATATAACCGGACCTGGTGATTTGCCAGATAGCTGCTCTAAGAACAAAGAAGGTTAAACGGCTGATGATGGACAGTGAAATGTAGTTATCCATACCTTTCAACAAGTGCATTATGTATTGTTACAGCCACTGGTGTCCTCTTCATTTCTCCCCAAAGAGAGGATAGGAAGCAGGTGCTGTCAACAGGGGGAAAAGTCCATAAAATGAACAGCACACTCTCTTCCAGATGTCCGGGAAAGTTTTTCTTTTTGTCAATTAAGTTTCTCATCAGACTCTACCATTCACCAGAGCTGATTTGCAAGGTTTCCTTTCAAAGGCTAACAAACAAAGCGTAAAAAAAAAAGTTTTAAAAAAATCTCCCTTCCCATTTCCCCTGGGAAATTCATATGTCAGTTCTTACTTCGTTCTATAGTAATGAGTGTATAAAGTCAGTATTGCTTAGGATTTGTGTAAGTACTGTAATTGTGATTTCCTTTTCCATTTTATTGTATATTCCTGATCCCCAGCATCCTTATGGAGTAGGCCCTGGTGATATAACTTTGAATAGCAGTACTAAAAGGTAGACAGGAGCTGCAGTGGCTCAAGTGGTTAAGACGCTGAACTGCTGGCTCTGGAAGGTCGGTAGTTCAGCAGTTCGAGACCCGAGTTGCCGCATGACAGAGTGAGCTCCCGTCTCTAGTTCCAGCTCCTGCCAACCTAGCAGTTCGAAAGCAAGAAATTGCAAGTAGATAAATAGGTACCACTTCGGTGGAAAGGTAACAGCGTTCCATGCACCTTGGTGTTTAGTCATGCCGGCCACATGGCCACGGAAACCGCTTCGGACAGCGCTGGCTCTTCAGCTTTGAAACGGAGATGAGCACCGCAAACCTAGAGTCGGACTCGACTGGCTTTTGAGCAAGGGAACCTTTACCTTTAACTAAATGGTAATGCTTCCACACATCACAAGGAATTCTATCACACAGTATCTGTGTATGTGTGAAGTCATATACGTTGAGTAAAGCTTTGTTGGTCTCAAAGGTGCCGCTTGATTCAAACTTTGTTCTGCTGCTTCTGACCGACATGGCTACCCACCTGAATTTGTCTATATGGCTATGAAAAGATGGCTATGAAAATATTTGCCAAGTGGAAAATGAAAAAAAAGCACCATTAAATTTACCTATGCACTAAACATAAAACGTAATTGAACTGTAACTGATACATATATATCAGGAAAAAAAGACAACAGAGACAGACACGATGCGGGGGGGGGGAGAGAGACTTGTTCGCGCCAAGCAGGTCTTCCTTCTCTCTGATAGTTGATCTTCCACCGAACTGTAGGCTACAAGCCTCAGGCTATGTGCCACAGGACAAGATCCTTTTGGCCCTTGCCCTTTGGATTACACTCAAGGGCTCATGCTTCTGGGCACTCCCAGTAAACATGAGCAGAGGACAACAAATTCACTGAGGTACTCTTTAGCTGCTGCTAGCCAGCTAACTAAGGGTAGCAAGATCTTCCCCAATTCCTCCCTTGCTTCCTGTCTCCAATTTAAGAGTTGGATTTGACTAGCTTTCGAGCAAGGGAAACCTTTACCTTTTACTAGTTACCACAAGCCAGCACACATAACAGTCCTAAAGAAGCTGTCAAGCATGGGGACTAGCTGGTAGCCTCAAGATTTCAACCTGTTGCCCTGAAGATGTGAGAATGAGCTTCAAATCTTATATCTTGGGACCTGAGACCTTTCAACCTTACTTCTCATAAACTCTTTGTTGTTTTGGACATGCTCAGGATGCTGAATCCTACACTTGTATGTAATAATAGCAAGACAAGCCCAGGTCTATCCTTCTGAATACTGATGTGTATAGAACGTTTCAGATCTCCAGATGGGGACAGCACAGACTGTACTTTTGCTGTACATGCTTGGTAAAGTTTTCTCTGAGGATCTCTCCCTTTTTCCTTAGGACAAGGAGGTGGAGAATAAACCTTTAATCTAGAATAGCTGCTTTTACAAATCAAAGTGACAGGCCTTTGGGAACAATTAGGCCCTGAACACTTTGTGTCAGGTTAGTAAATAAAGAAAAGAAGGAATCTAGGGAGACTTCTTTTTGTACACTCTGGTATGTGCTATTATGTTGTGTTCTTTGGGAACACAATAATTCTGAGGCCATGATTCAAAGAAGAGGGCTTTTGCTTAGGTTTTGTTTTGTATTTTAATAACAGAAATTGTTCAACATATACCCTCTGAAATTATATGTTTTTCACTAAAAGCAACATCTGCCTCTTCGAAGAGAGTCTCTGAATTTATCCTGCTGGATGCAAAAAAATTGCTTCAGTGTGGCAAAGATACTGGAGACCACAAAAAGAGCTCTATAAAAAAGTCAAGTGTGGTGCCTGGTACAGTAATAAAAAAGGAGACAACCGTTACAATGCTACTGTGGATTTAACATATTATTTTATAGACTATGTCCTCCTAAAAGCTATTTTGAAATATCTTCATTTTTACCACAAATACTTAAATGTTGCATCACTTGATATTTTTTGGAAATCCTTCCAACTTCCCCTAGTTTTGTCACAGTTTCCTAAATGTGTATCTCAGCTGATAACTTGGAAGACAATTTCCCGTTCCATAAAATTGTAAAATGCTGAGTTATAAACATTTCTGGAAAGCTGTGCGACTGCAGAAATGTTCCCAGTCTGTTACTACAGACCCACAGTTTGTGATGGGGAGATGGCAGAGAAGCTCAATAAGTTTTTTGCTTCTGTGTTCACTGTGGAAAGTGTGGGGCAAGGTCGTTGAGAGGACAAAACAGCTCCCGGCCTTTCTGGATGATGCCTCCATCCAGGACCCATTCCAGTCCAGCTTCCACCCAAGCTACGGCATGGAGACGATGCTGGTCACCTTCACAGATGACCTCCAGAGACACCCGGATCTAGGCGGGTCAGCACTGCTGTTATTGCTTGACTTAATAGTGGCATTTGACATGGCTGATTAAAATTTTGTGACCCACCACCTCGCCAACGCAGGGAGGTATGGCCTCTGGTATGCTGTGTCCATCAGGTGGTGGTCCTCTCCCCAATCTTATTTAACATCTTTATGAGCCTCCTTGCCCAGTTAATCTGGGGGACTGGGCTGAGCTGTCACTACTACACTGATAACACCCAGCTGTATCTGTTGATGGATGGCTGACCACCCCAGATATTTTGGCCAGGGCTTTGGGGGTTGTGGCTGGCTGGTTATAGCAGAGCAGTTGAAATTAAATCCATCAAAGATGGTGGTTCTGTACCTGAGTTCTGGGGGAGGGGTGGGATTGGGAATCCAACTCCCAACCCTTGGTGGGGCATCTTTAGTGCCAGTGCCTATGGTGAGGTACCTTGAGTGATCCTGGATGCCTCACCTTTAATGGAGGCCCAGGTCATGAGTGTTGCTCAATCAGCCTTTTACCATCTTTGGCTGATCAGGCTGGTCCCTATCCAGGCCCGTAGCTAGGACCTTTCTAGTGGGAGGGCCCTGGGGAAAGAGAAGGGGCCGGAGTGTGTGCGCGCGCGCCACACGCACATCACTCGCTGCGCCCCGTTGGAAAGCGGTGCTTGTGGGCTTCCAGCGGTAACTGGAAACAGGGGCGGCTCCCTGGGAAGCCCCAAACAAGCAGGCGGCCTGGCGGGCCAGCCGACCTTGCATCGACTATCTCCAAGGGAAGTGCAGCGTGAATCCGCTCCTGCCCCTCGCGAGGCCAGTTCCCTCCCCGATGCGGGGGCTACCACTGCCTCTCTTCCAGGAAATGCTTTAAAGACCCATCCCAGGGCCGCGTAGCAGGAAGGCGATTGGCTGCAGCCGGCCCGCTCACTTTCGCAGCTTGGCTCTGGTTTCTTCCATGCGGCGGCTTCACTTGTCAGTGTGTAGCGGGGTGGAGGGGAGCTTTGCGGCTAGCTGGCATTGCTTGGGGATGGGTGTTCGGATGGGGAAGGAGGGTGCCATAGCCAAGCAGGATATCTCTCACGCCCCTTTTAGTCACCGCCTGCCGCCCCTCAAACAGAGGGAATAAAGGGGCGTGGGAAAGTGGGGCGCGTCTGCTGCGCCCCGTTGGAAAGCACGCGTGTTGCTGAGCCTGCAAGGCGGGGAGGGCGCATTCTCTCTGCGGCCCTCGGGCGACGGCGTGTTCTTCCTGTGCGTGGAGGGCGCCTTGGACCTGGAGAGCCGCGACGACCAGGGGGCTTTGGAAGTCCTGCTTCTCCCTCAAAGGGGGGACCCTCTGCGAGAGAGAAGGAGGCGGGTGCCTCTGAGAAAGCACAGAGCGCTTCACTGCGGGCAGCTCGCCTTCCTCCCAGAGGAGCCGACGGAGCCACTCCTCCAGCGCCGTGCCTGGCCTACCCCAGCGGGCGGACGGGTGGCAAGTCAGCGGCTTGTCCACCCCTGGAGATCTGGGCAGGGGTGTGCCTCCGTTCCTCCTGGGCCTTTCTAGCGGCTTCCTGCGGGCCTGGCCAGCCCGGCGGGGTGGTCATGAGGGGGGGCGGAGGCCAGGGGAAGGCCGCCGGCCCTGGCTGGGGGGAAAGGCTAGACTAACAAGGCACTCGGGACCTGGAAAGACGAACGCTGGGCTTTCCCAAGTGCAGCTGTGACTGAGTCCCAAGAAGGCCTGCTCAAGGTGCGGCCAGGACCGGGGACACTTCCCGAGCAGTGGAGCGGGCCAGGGACGGGGTCCCCCGGTTCCTCTGGCCCAGGGGCTTGACAGGTGGCCGCGTCTCTCTGCCTCTGGCCTCGTTTGCCTAGGGAACTCACCGCCACGGGACGGGAGGCAGCCGGGCAGCCGCCGGAGCCCCCTTCATTGGGAGGCGCTGCTCGGAGCAAGCGAAGCCCACCCGCCCACGCGCGCCTAGGATCGGGGCCGGCGAAGAAGCCTCCTGACAGCTGCCGGCCTCCTCTTTAAAACTCACCCCCCCACACACACACCCCGGTGGATCCAGATGCAGCAGCCCCCCCCCGCCTTGGGGCTCTTCTCCCAGAGTCTCCCCCCTCCCCCCCGCTGGCATCTTTACAACCCGCCACAGGACCAGGAACCCCCCTTCACGCAGCCACACTACCGCACCACGGTCTCGGAGGCGGCCTCGCCCGGCACTCTTGTGCTCCGTCTCAGCGCTTCCCCGACGAGCCGGACTCCCGCCGTAGGCATGACGAGGAAGGGGAGGAGGAGGAGGGGAGGCCGCTGTGCCTCAAGCCCTCTGTCGCCGCCTCGGCCTCCAGCGCCGCCGCCTTGGCCTCTCAGAGGATGGGGGAGGGGGCCCACAAAACTCACAGGGGCGCCGGGCCCCGTGGGCCCCACGTGAGTTACGGGCCTGTCCCTATCTCTCCTCCCACAACTTGGCAATGGTGCTCTTTGCAATGGTCACCTCCAGACTGGACTAGTGTAACTCACTCTATGCAGGGCTGCCCTTGAATTTGACCCAGAAACTTCAGCTAGTGCAAAATGCAGTGACGCACCTCCTGTCTGGGACGTTTCTGCTGGAACACATACAGCCAGTGCTTCACCAGCTGCATTGGCTTCCACTTGAGTACCAGATCAAGTTCAAGGTTATGATATTAACCTTTAAGGCCCTATGTAGTCAGGCACCAAAATATCTGCAGGACTGTTTCTCCCAATATGTTCTCTAAAGAGCTCTACACTCGGCAGAATAACATCTACTGGTAATCCCCGACCCAAAAGATGTCCGCTTAACCTTGTCCAGAGCCAGAGCTTTTTCAGGTTTGGCTCTGACCTGATGGAACATGCTCTCAAGTGAGATCAGGGTCCTGTGGGATTTATTACAATTTTGCAGGGCCTGCAAAATGAAGCTGTTTTACCATGCCTTTGGTTGAGGTAGGTGTCTAATTACTTCAGCCTCCCCTGCTGTAACACACCTATGTTGTGCATTATTCAACCTGTACCGTAAGTGGGGGATGCAGGGCTGGATTTAGATGAAGAGAGGTCCTAGGCTACTCCACTTGTTAGGCCCCTCCCAATCCCCCATCTTCATGACTAGAAGAAAATGGATGAGTGTTATAAACAAAATTGAATGAAGCCAAGAATGATGACAGGTATTTAAAATTCTGCAATTCACAATTTCTCCTCTAAAGGACATAAGATGTTATTGTTAAATACCATAGTGACTGAAAAAAATGCATAAATGTTAAAATTAACACTGAAAAACTTTTGCAATAACTGAACTTTGTAAACCTTTTGTGGAATAAGCACAAAAATGAAGTTGTAATGTTATTCTTTAAAAAAAAAACACCTTGAGTTTACAAATTATATTGCCTGGGAAGTGTAAATAATATGATCATGATTACCTGACAGTGTGGCACTTTTAGAATCAACTTTATGTTGTCATTAAACAGTCAGTTCTAAAATACATATTAAAAAGTAAACTACAACCATCAAATACAGTAAGACTAAAAATGTTTTTTTCTAGCCTTCCTCATAGCAAAATCATCCAAAACTTCATCAAAATTTGTTTGTCTAAGTTTGTCACTTTCAATGTACAGAATGCTCAGTGCGGACAACCTCTCTTGAGACATCGTGGCTCTTAATTCATTTTTAATTCTTTTGAGTCTTGAAAAACTCCTCTCTCCCAAGCAGTTAGTGACCATAAAGCTAAGAAATAGCTGCAAAATTGCTTCCACATTAGGAAAGGCCATCTGAATTTTTTCCTTGTATATAATTGGTAAAGGTCTGTATGAGACAGAGAGTGCTCTTCTGTAAGCCTATGGCTTTGTCTCACATACAGGTGAAAGTGCAAAAGTCCATCAATAAGTTTCAGGTCAATATCTTCTGTTCTCTAATTTTCCTTTAAAAATCCAGAAGTGGACTGTACAAACTTGCATAAGAATTCAATAATTGGTCTGATTTCTGAAGGGCTTTGCTGACCTTGTGAGCACATGGGTCCAAAAATGCCGCATAAACACAGATTCCAGTTCTTTCATTTTCTGCAAAAGATTGTTAGCTTGAAGCCTGGTCTCCCCATTAATGTCAGAGTACGAATGACTGAGGGCATCAGTGATAGCACTGTAACTTTCCAAAACAGATTATGTGGCTTTTGCGTGTGCGTCTCACCTAGTGTCTGACAAATATTTAGGCACTTTAAACTGAGGTGGCAAAAATGATTTTAGAACTGCCCATCTCTTTGAGGAGGATGAAAAGAAGGTATAAATGTCATTGATAATGCAAAACAGTTCACTGAATCAAGGCAGCAGTTCAGAGCCCATCAGATTTAAAGAGTGACGTTCATAGTTGGTCTTCCGACCCCGCTTTCTGCATCATTTTAAACGCTGAATCTCCTGCACTTGATCCGGTCAGCATCACTTAGATCCATTCGGATCTTACAGCACGGGGGACCATCGGAACCAAGCGGCGCCTCAATTCTCTGGCATTTCACCATCGAAGAGGTCGCCTCTTGCAAGTTCCTTGGCCAGGGTCCCTTCCCCGGGGCCCTGGGGGGGTTAACGAGCCTGTTCAACCCCCTCCCATGGCTTGGGCACAGCTTCACCCCCGGGAGGTCCAGGAGGTGAGTCTGTTAACGTTCCGCCATAAACCGGAAGTTCAAACTACGAAGCAATTTTTAAACAAAAACGTAGCTCCCCACCCTAGAGAATGGAAAGAAAGGTGAGCAGGGGAGGGATGCCTCCCATACGCATGAGTTGCTGAGCGATAGAGGAGGGGAACGGAAGAAAACATGGGGATAACTGCATAGAAGTACTTACCAAAGCGAAACTAAGCATTTGAGCGCATATTCAGAGACTTGTAAAAACTTGTTGAAAGTAAACAAGCTGAAATAATGGCGGGGAAGAGGGACAAAGACAAGCCTGCAAAACTGAAACATTCACTTCCAGGGCATTCCGGAGAATAAGGGAGAGAATCTTAAAGAGGTGATGAGTGAAGTGCTGGCCCCAGTGACAGGGATGACGGCAGAATCATTGATAAGTGATATGGATGTGATCTACAGATCATATTCAAGATATATAAAGAAAAATAATCAGCCTGGGGAAATTGTGGTGAGATTCTTGAAGAGACATGTAAGGGATGCAATCCTTTTTTTAAAAAAATAAATAATTTTTTTATTGATTTTGACACACTTATAGTTACAACACACACTTATACTTACAACGTACCCCACACCCCTCTCACCAACCCACACAAACCAAAGGCCGAACATCTCCCTTTCATCATTGTTTATCAATCCAGTTGTATACCGGTGCCCAAACTTTCTGAAATCTTAATGTCATATTTCCACTAACTTTTTGTGTTAAATTATCCAATTCGGCTACGTCAATCAATTTGCTGATCAGTTGTCCTTTAGTTGGTACCTGCTCATTCTTCCATTCTCTTACGAGCACCATTCTAGCTGCTGTTTTCATTTTTCCTCCAATTATCAGGAAAAATGTTCAACAAGAATACTTCAGGATCTAATGGGATTTGTTTTTTAGTAATCTGCCAAATCACCTTCTGGACCTCCTTCCAGTATGCCTTCACATTGTTGCATAACCACCATACATGATAATACGTACCTATATGTGTCTTACATTTCCAACATTTTGCATCTAATCCAACATATATTTTGGCCAGCTTTTCAGGAGACATGTGCCATCTGTGTACCATTTTAAAAACATTTTCTTTTAATGCCGCAGCTTTTAACCATCTGGTGTTTTTCCAGATTTTTCCCCACTCCGTTTTATCGAGCACATGCCCTAAGTTTCCCGCCCATCTCTTTCCCGTTTCTACCAAAACTTCTTCTTGCATTTCTTGCTTCAAAAAGAAAGAATATAATTTACCAATAATCTTAGTATCGTCTCCTAACAGAATTTTGTCAAGTTCCGATCTTCCGCTGATAAAACCTATTCGATTATCTCTGGCAATTTTAGAGTTTAGTTGGTTTCTTTCCCACCATGTCAGGTGTATATGTTGGGCATTCAGATCTTCATGTGATCTTAATTCATTATCATTAT
>NW_015173779.1:164815-167762 GCF_001447785.1 Gekko japonicus
CGGCGGACGGGCCGTGCAGGGCCCGTTCGCCGTGCAGGATGGGGGCTGGAGGGGGGGAAGCCGGCGGACGGAGCCTATCGGCTCCGCCGCTGGGCTGGACCTGGGGCCTCCGCCGCCGGGCTGGACTGGGGGCGGGGGGTGGGGGGAACCGCCCGTTCGCTGGGCAGGATGGGGGCTGGAGGGGGGGAAGCCGGCGGACGGAGCCTATCGGCTCCGCCGCTGGGCTGAAAGCGGCCCTTAGTCTATGTGGGGAAGATGGCCGCTCAGAAGACGCTGGCTCCGATGACTGGCTCCCTCCCCTCCCAGCCACCCAGCCAATGGCAGGGCAGGTTGGCTGAGGGAGCCAGTCATTGGAGGCAGCTCTTCTGAGTGGCATATTTTCCACCCATACACTAACGGGGCGCATTTTAGAATTCTGGCACCCAAAACTCCTTTATAATAAAGGAGAGATTAAAAAAAATTAAAAATCCCCTCAGGGTTTTTTAAAAAAAAGATTTAAAGAGTGACCTGCGCATGGAATAAATCTTGCAAATTGTTTTTTTTCGATGATTTTTTGCTGCATACCATTGTACTTAGCAGCCATGTTGGCAGTGTTGTCATAAGACTGCCCACAAAATTTTCTAAAGTCAATTTCAAGTTCAGTAGTGAAACAGTTGAACACTAAATCAGCCATGCTTTCTTCTGAGTGGTCTTTTAGCTCAAGGAAAGTTAAAAATCTCTCAGCTGGCAAACCATCTTCAGATGATACATATCTGATAATTAAAGTCAACTGATCAGCATTTGAAATGTCAGGAGTGGAATCTACTGAAAAGCTGAAATATCCAGCCTCTCTCACATCAGCCAGAATTGCATCTTTCACTTTTTTTTGCCATGAGTTGAATCATTTCCTCACATATAGTTTTTGACAAATGAGAGGGATTGCCTGATTGTTGCTTCAATGAGTGGTTGATGCACGAAAGCAGTGATTGGTCTTAACTTCATTACCATAGCATTTTCAAGTCTCTGTCTCTTGCGCTTGCTAGCACCACTTTCAATTCTTTTACTCATGCTCAGATTAGAATCTAAAAATAAAAAGTAAAATTAATCTTCAACTGGATAAACACATGGATCAGAGGTCCATCAATGGCTATTGGCACAAGGTTTAGATGGTTGCTGCTGAAGGGTTACAGAATTCAGTTTTCCACTGTGGCGAAACGGGCACTCACCCTCAGCCCTGGGAGACTGAGTAGCCGGTTTGTGGCTCGTGAGCCCTGCTTCGCCTTCCCACCTCCTTGGTGGGCTTCTGTCACTCTTCAGTAGCTGTCACCACTCACTGACTTCCCTATGCCTTTCTTGAGGGGCAGTGAGACCAGTCTGGCTGACTCCTAGGGTTTGGAGATAAAACCCTCTAACTTTGGGGTTCTCCTGGAGGGTTGGCACCTACACATTTTAGGCTTTTTCCCTCTCAGGACCCTTCTTAAGGCACTGGTAGTGGGCAGAGTGGGGGAGACTCTGTGGTCAGAGCACCAGACTGGGATTTTAAACAAAGAACAAAGATTTACTTGACTATTTACAACAGGACTTTAAACACAAAAAGGCACTTTAAATCAAACACAGACAGGAAAATACCACCGGGCACAAATAAAATAAGACAAAACGCAGTTCCTCTGTCCCTGAACTGATCCCTATACTTATTTTCCCTCAGGATGAGGTTCAGTTACCAACCTGCAGCCTGGCCTCCTGCCTTCTACAGGTAGTTCTGGATCCCTTCAAGGATCCCTTCCCACTGCTGCCTTCCCTGATCCCCAAGGCCTCTCTCTGCCTGTGGGCAATCTGCAGTAAGAGCCTTCTGGCCTCTCTGAGGGTTGCAGGATGACTTCCCCCTCCCAGGCTGGCTGGAGAATTTATATCTTCTGACTCTGCCCCCTGGCTTTCCCGCACTTTTTGGCCATGGAGGCATCTGGGATTTGTAGGCCTACCCTGGAGTTTTGCCCTACTTCCCAGGGTGGGTGGCCATTTTAACTAAACTAAACAACCTAAACTAAAGCAAACACAAGATGGAGTCTATTCTGTCACATCCAACAAGCCAACTCTATAGCACAATATCATTCCTAGGGGGCCCCCCCACACCAGGACAATCTAGATGGATTTTATTTATATCTCTAAGATTCTGCAGACATTGACTGTGAACTGGGGCCTCACAATTTTTTTTCCAGTTGGGCCCCAGTTTCATATTGGGCCCCACTTGCTGGCCCTGAGTCTCATAGTTGCTGGGTCCGAGTTGCCCTGCCCTCGCATGAAGTCTTGGGTTTGCAATTTTGGGAGAGGGGAGACTGCCCGCTGGGGGGGGGCAGGGCTGTGGAGGCCCCCTAGATTTAGAGGCCCTAGGCTTCAGGCTACTTAGCCTATACATAGGCTGAGTTCAGACTGGCTGTATGAAGTGCGAGGGAGTCGTGGCAAAAAGACCCAGAACAACTTGCTTTGGGTATTCCTGGTCACACTGCACTGACTGATGCGGGAGCATACTGGGTAGGAGGTGCAAGGGAGCATTTGCACTGTTGGGCCACCCCTGGCAGAGGTGCAGCTGTAAGTGGCAGCAGGCGCCAATGCGCATGGACGCTTATGCGCATCCCCGCGGGAACAGCCGGCATACATTATCAACGTGGGTTGTTCCCGGCTTTTAGCATTTAGCATGCACACGTCCAGGAAGCAAGATCAACGCACTCTCCAGGGCTTGCTACCACTTTCACCTGGTACTTTTTAAACTTGGGAGGGAAGCATTACAAGACGGGGTGAGTACGGCTGGGGAATGCCTGACAGCTGTGCCTGTGTGAACCGACCCCTTTAATCCGTTTGTAAAACATGCCTATATCGGGCCAAACTGCCAGTCTGAACTTGGCAATAAATCCAGCACTGGGGAGATGGGCCTATTTCTAATGCACTGGTGTTGAATCTCCAATGACTCCAA